>NC_051154.1:204362657-204434209 GCF_013339745.2 Dermacentor silvarum | reverse complement strand
GTGGTCATGCGTTGCGTTCGAAGTGCCCTGGAAATATATGAAGCGATATCCCTCCTTTCTATTTTCGCCAATATGAAGAAGCTAATAATTACTCGTGAGGCGCTGAAAAACACCACTAATTGCATCACGTCTCTGCTTCGATGACGAACGATCTTGCGGGCTACAAACACAGTTAAAGTCTCCAATAAGAAACAACGCGTGGTCAGTACACGGATAATGTTCCAAAGAAGAAGCATTCCTGTTCACGTAACTTGTTGGGAGCATAAACCCAAACAAAACTAAAACTGATGCAATTTATACTGTTACAAGCACGGGGAAAATGGGTTTATTTAGGCGTGCGAGAACAGGAACAGCAGGCTACGAAGAGCAGGAATGGCCGCTGCACAGTCATCGTTTTCATCTTGCTTCCTCCTTTTAATCCGCACGTCCCTTTTACGCGCTTGGACGCAACATACCTCTCCTCGCAGACAAAGCCCACTGGGTGAGTCAACTGGCTTGTCATGGCGTGCATGATTTCAACCTGGCGACATGCGCGACTTGTGTCCTAGCAGAGCGTCGACCAGTGTGGTGGCTTGCTGGGCTAGTTGGTTCATTGCAACTTGTGTAACAGCGCGAAAATTAACAAGGAAGGGACGACGATAGAGACAGAGTCTAGCCCAGCAAGCCACCATTCTGCAATACATTTCTAGTACATCGGGCTCTGCTCTGTGTTCTCTTCATCCAAGCAGCGCTCTTTTCACTCTGTCTCTATCCTCGTCCCTTCCTTGTTATTTTTCGCGCTGTTACACAAGATACGTCGACCAGTGTTCCTGAGGCACGCGAGAGTGTAGTTCACTTCACTGATCTTATCGATGACAACATACGGTTCATCGTAGTTTGCCAGCAGCTTTTGGCACAAGCCATGCTTCCTTGTGGGAATCCAAAGCCAAACGAGATCACCAGGGTGATATGTAACAGGCCGATGTCGTGCGTCGTAGCGTGCTTTGGAGTTTTTTTGCGATGCGACGCGCAAGTCACCGAGCCTCTTCAGCGAGGCATAGCGTATCGGCGACCGCAGGATTGTCGTGGTGGTAAAAAGGGAGCACAGCGTCGAGCGTATACCGGGGCGGGCCAGCATATAGAAGGAAGAAAGGGCTGTAACCGGTTGTCTCATGTTTGGCGGTGTTGTATGCGTAAGTAATAAACGGTAGAACTTCATCCCAATTCTTATGATAGGACGCAACATACATGGAAAGCATATTCGTGATCGTTCGATTAGTGCGCTCAGGGAGGCCGTTCGTTTGCGGATAATACGGAGTTGAGTGCCTGAGGTGCGAGTCACATAAATGTAGAAGCTCTTCCACGATATCCGCTGTGAATTGACGTCCCCGGTCGCTTATAATAACACAAGGCGGTCCATGTCACAGAAGAATAACGTGAAGTAAGAAGAGCGACGCTTCGGTGGCAGTGGCTGATGGTATAGCCGCCGTCTCGCAGTAGCGCGTGAAATAGTCGGCGCAGACAGTTATCCAGTGGTTCCCCTTGAATGACTGAGGAAAAGGTCCTAACAGATCAATTCCAACTTGCTGAAAGAGCAAGCTGGTAGGCGGCACAGGTTGAAGGAGACCAGATGGGGCAGTGGTTGGACGTTTCCGACGTTGGCACTGTATGCAGCTGGTGACATACAACTCAATTGAATGTCGCATCCGTGGCCAGTAAAGCGTTCTTAAATGCTATAAAGGGTGCGCACAGTGCCTAAGTGACCGGAGGTAGGGTCATCGTGCATAGCCTGAAGGATTGCTGGCCGGAGACGCTCCGGCACCACTAGAAGGAAGCGTGAACCCATGCTTGAGTAGTTCATTTTGTACAGGAGCCCGTCACGTACACAGTAGCTGCTTTTTGCAGTATACAGAACGGGCTGACGTGAGAGTGGCTCCAATTGGTGTCTGTCCGTTGTTATGCTTTGAACGCATCGATATCAGGAAAAGCGGGTGTCACAGAGGCAACGAGATGATCCATATCGTCTGCGACGCCGTCCATAGGCGTATCTACCGCAGGAAGGGGGGGGGGGGGGGGGGGGGGGCAAGTGTCAAGGCGTAGGGGGGGCGAAGTCGGCCATTTGCCCCCCCCCCCCCCCCCCCCCCCCACTTTTGAAAGCTGGGCACTTTCGGATGCATGCCGGAAAGTCCGACAAAACTACAGCTGAGGCTAATTTGTTTTCTTAATAGAGTGGCCACGTAAGGAATGATTTTTCTTACTAAGTAACCCTTGCTTGGGCAGCGAGGATTGTTCTTATGCCTCCTCATGACGCTCTAGCGGTCGACGCGCAGGATTATCCATACACGCTTGCATTGCGAAGAGGCCTGGCGCTGGACAGTTCTCGCCCTAAAAAATGTACACTTGCGCTACTTGCATCATGCCTACTTTTTTGGGACCGCCTAACCGTATTTGAAAACAAATTAGGCTTGTTATATTTCAGCTGCGGGCGAAGGTAGAGGTCCGGATAAAGTATTACAGTCAGCCGCACCCAACGATTGGTGTGCAACGGCATGAAATCGCTGGATTATCAAATGCTGGAACTATTGCATCTCCGTCCAGAGATCGTCTACATAGCGTTGCAGTCTCAGTATCTTTTCACCATCAAAAATCTAATCAAATCAATTAAAGGTATAACTATCGAATTTCATTGTGTAATCACGACTTATATATATCTTCGTGAAAATAACCTTTGTCGAATGCGCAGAGCCATTTCAATACCAATAGAACACTGAACTGAATTTTTTCTAAAGGCCTGTGTGACTTCTGATTTTATCGGTTTCATTTCAGGCCGTTTCTAAATAAGAGCTACACTATTACTTGTTTCTGTACAAGTAATAGCAAGCACAGCAGATATTTCATCTGCTGAAAAATATGAACACGTCACCCACTTTTTGGTGACGGTACCCAAAACGGTTGCTTACGTGCTCTAAAAACAGTTCATGAATACTCGCTTTCTCCCAATTCTTCTGCGGTATGCACAGTATTTAGTTGTCTTCCCCCGGTATCCTCGGTAAACTATGCGGGGCAGGGTGGTTATATCTATTCGAAGCAGGAAGCAATGTTCTGGGTGGCGAGCGATTTATTTTTATTCTGTTTAGATTCATTACAGCCTTTGCAGAAAGTTACTGATTGAAGTGTTCTAGGGTGCCATACTGCCGCTAGTCGAAATGTTTCCCAGACTCCCAAAACAACTGCCCAAGAAAAGGACTTGAAATTCCGTGAAAATAGGGATAATTTCAAGTGCAATGCGTGGCGAAACTTTTACTTTCCTGTTTTAAATGCAAGTGTTGCAGATAATTGCTAAACCATCGTTCCTTCCATGTGCTTTCGTGCATCATAATAGATGCGTAGTTTGTTTCTCCGGTGTCCCCGATGAGCTAAACAAGGCATTTTGTTTATATCTGGGGAAAATTAGGGGCATAGCTTGGGCAATATGTAGGTAATGTCCCAAATGAGTGGGTTAAATTCACATTTTTCCAATAGAATAGACGGCTTCACTGTCGTAGATTTAACTACAACTGGGGTCAAATTTTGCGAACTTAGGGGGAACAATTCGCCAATTTTACCGTGGGATGTGCGATGGCAAAATGTGTGTATGTACGATGGTAAATGCATGTTGATCAAATGCAGTTAAAAAAATCTGTAAGCAAGTACTCGAAAGTATCACACTGCTCTTATTAGCTAGGTTTCCCAATATCCCAAGAGAACTCTGCGTTTCAGATATTTTATACTTTGACAGAAGAGGTAGCATTTTCAGCAGATTGTGTCGCGAAGTTGTAACGTTTCTGGCTTATTTAGGAGCGTTACGAATAATTATTGAATCCTCATTTGTTTCTCTTTACTTTTTCATGCGGGATATATTGGGTTTACCTTGTGTCCTCACTGAACTAAAGGAAGCAGCTTCTTTATGTTTTGTGACTCAGAGGACCAGGTAATGTTTGATGTGTAGATAAAGTTCAATATAAATGGGTGATTGGGGCTTTCGCAATAAATTACGTATGCAGCGTTCTAGAGTGTTATGAGCCTGTCTAAGGGGCCGAATGGAGCCCACAGCCCTCACAGAACTATAAATGCCACCAAGACCAAATTTATCGAAAATTGTGGTACGCTAGCTATGAAAACTCTCTGAGCGAAGTTAAATGAGGTTGGATCAAACACGGTCTTTGTAAAAAAAAAATTCTTATTCAAGTGCCAGAGCGTGTGATATGGGCGCTTCCAGCTATGCTTCCCAGTGTTCCGATTTAGCTGTAGGTTAGAACAGATTTATATTTCGTGAAAAAAGGAGGGGGATCATGGTAAGTGCAATGTGCGACGAAACTTTCGCGTTCCTCGTTCAGTTAGATTTGCATTGCAAATAATTACTGAGCCGTCGTATTTCCCCCTATTTTCATGCGTCATAAGGCGTTCCTAGTTGATTTCATCGATGTCCTCGGTGAACTAAACAAGACACTTTGTTTATATTTGGCGAAAATATAGGGCGCGGTATGGGCCCTATGTAAGTAAACTTCAAAGACAGGGGACTGGTTATGATATTTGCAGTAAATTACGCAAGCACGCGATCCGGAGCTTTATGAACGTGTTTTGCGAACAAAGCAGAATTTGAATGGAGGGGGGGGGAGGGGGGGGGGAGATTAGGGAGATAAATGGTAAATGTTATGGCGAAGTTAGATTCGTTAAGGAATTACTGGCTTTTTGAGAATTTCTAACAAGAAGTGCCTTGAAGCATTACATACGGGCAAGGTTTCAAACAACACAGTGAAATGCGGGCAACTTTTTAAACTATACGGTATAATCGCAGGTAAGTGAAAGTTTTATTGAAACTGATCGAAACAAACAGCGTCGCTGAAAATTTTGTTGTAGTTCTGCGAGGTCGCACACGTCTGTTGCCTTTTTTTTTGTGAATATTGCAAGTCATTTATGTGGATTGTACTTCGTTGCGTATAACCTCGACAATACGATTACCTTAAGTAGCGATACATTCGTGCTGTAGACTTAAACATCAGGTACTGGTTCTTGTTTAATTGGTAAAATTGCCTCCCCCAAATCTGCATTTTTTATGTGCGGTGCACGACCCACCGTAGTTTCTTAGTGGCTGTTGGGCTGCTAAGGGCGAGGTCGCGGGATCAAATCCCGGCCACGGTGGCCACATTTCGATGGGGCGAAATGCGAAAACACCTCCGTACTTAGATTTAGGTGCGCGTTAAAAAACCCGAGGTGGTCCAAATTATTCCGGAGTCCCTCACTACGGCGTTTCTCATAATCAGATCGTGGTTTTGGCACGTAAAGCGCCATAATTAATAACGTGCGCTGTACTGCTGCTCCTGGGCAGGATCAGGGACCTCTGGGCACCCACTGCCTTTTGTCCCTGTATCATAAATTTTATAGTGTGTCAAGAAGTAAATGCAAATTGAAATAAGTTTTCGGGCATCCCTGGTTATCCATGTGTGATTGATAAAGAGGTCTATGTTAGTTTAACATAAAAATAACTGACAGTAGTATTTCCAGGCGTTTTCACTTAGTACAATAGTAATACGATATATATATATATATATATATATATATATAATAGAGGGAGAGAGTCAGATAGATTGCGGTTTGCCCCCCCACTCGAGAAATAGTTGGTACGCCACTGTCGCCGTCCGTCGTGGTAAGCGGCATACGGGAAAGACAGTCTGCGTCAGCATGTTTTCGCCCACTCTTGTAGGGCACAGTGAAGTAATATTCCTGCAACCGCAAAGCCCAGTGCGCAAGGCGACCACACGGGTCGCGAAGGTTCACGAGCCAGCGCAGGGAATGGTGGTCTGTGACGACTAGGAATGGGCATCCATACAAGTAAGAGCGATATCGCTGAACCGCAAATATTACAGCGTGGGATTCTTGCTCTGTCACCGTGTAATTGCGTTCGGGTTTCCATAATGAGCGGCTTCCATAAGCAATCACGTGCTGATGGTCGTCATAGCGTTGGACCAAGACGGCACCCAGACCAACGCCACTAGCATCTGTGTGGATTTCTGTCGGCGCAGTAGGATTGAAGTGGTGATGGATAGGTCGGGAGGTCAGCAGGAACTTCAACTGACGAAATGCAGAATCGCACTCAGGTGTCCACTCAAACCGTGCGTCTTTATGTAGCAGATTTTTCAGAGGATAGGCGACGTCAGCAAAACCAGGAATAAATCGTCGAAAGTAAGAGCAAAGACCCAGAAAACTACGAAGTTGCTTCACTGACTGCGGTGCATTGAATGCCTCAACAGTTGCCGTCTTGAGGGGATCAGGCCGGATACCGTCTTTGTCAACAAGATGACCCAGCACAAGGGTTTGACGGTCACCAAATTGACATTTCTTGGAGTTCAGAACAAGGGTAGCTGTTTTTGATGCAGTCGAGGACAATATCCAGGCGCGTATTGTTCTCATTGAATGTGCGCCCGAATATAACAACGTATAGCACAAGCAGATGTTCCACTTTAACCCTCGCAGAATGGTGTCCATGAACCTTTCAAAGGTTGCTGGAGCGTTGCGCAACTCAAATGGCATCACAATAAATTCGAATAATCCATCCGAGGTTATGAAGGCTGTTTTCTCCTTATCTGCCGGGTGCATCGGGATTTGCCAATATCCTGAGCGTAGGTCCACTGAAGAAAAATAAGAGGCCGAATGACGGCAATCAATTGCATCATCAATCCGGGGCAGCGGATAGACATCCTTCTTAGTCATGTCGTTTAATCTTCGATAATCGACGCAATATCTCCAGTTACCGTCTTTTTTTCTGACGAGTATGGCCGGAGCTGCCAAAGGACTCGAGGACTCTTGTATTATCCCATTTTTCATCATGTCACTCACTTGTTCCCCGATTATCTTGCGCTGTAAGTTGTAAGATGCTTTTTTTTCTTTTTTTTAGTTTTGTTGTTGCTGCATTATTGGCCACTTTACAATTATTATCTATGCTCGTATAAGCCAAGTTTTTTGTAGGGGGCGTAGACCCTCGTCAAGCCTGTGAAAGGCTTTTTGTCTACGTCCCCATCATCATCTTAATGATGTAAATAAAGTTTCTGTCTGTCTGTCTGTCTGTCTGTCTGTCTGTCTGTCTGTCTGTCTGTCTGTCTGTCTGTCTGTCTGTCTGTCTGTCTGTCTGTCTGTCGTCTGTCCTGTCTGTCTGTCTGTCTGTCTGTCTGTCTGTCTGTCTGTCCTGTCTGTCTGTCTGTCTGTCTTCTGTCTGTCTGTCTGTCTGTCTGTCTGTCTGTCTGTCTGTCTGTCTGTCTGTCTGTCTGTCTGTCTGTCTGTCTGTCTGTCTGTCTGTCTGTCTGTCTGTCTGTCTGTCTGTCTGTCTGTCTGTCTGTCTGTCTGTCTGTCTGTCTGTCTGTCTGTCTGTCTGTCTGTCTGTCTGTCTGTCTGTCTGTCTGTCTGTCTGTCTGTCTGTCTGTCTGTCTGTCTGTCTGTCTGTCTGTCTGTCTGTCTGTCTGTCTTCTGTCTTCTGTCTGTCTGTCTGTCTGTCTGTCTGTCTGTCTGTCTGTCTGTCCTGTCTGTCTGTCTGTCTGTCTGTCTGTCTGTCTGTCTGTCTGTCTGTCTGTCGGTCTGTCTGTCTTCTGTATGTCTGTCTGTCTGTCTGTCTGTCTGTCTGTCTGTCTGTCTGTCTGTCTGTCTGTCTGTCTGTCTGTCTGTCTGTCTGTCTGTCTGTCTGTCTGTCTGTCTGTCCTGTCTGTCTGTCTGTCTGTCTGTCTGTCTGTCTGTCTGTCTGTCTGTCTGTCTGTCTGTCTGTCTGTCTGTCTGTCTGTCTGTCTGTCTGTCTGTCTGTCTGTCTGTCTGTCTGTCATTAGGCGAGACGCGATAAGGCTTTTGCCTGATTAGGCGCGCAGATCCCTTATCGATAGTATGGCGTGTTAGAGACTCGGGAATCGAGAACGCTTTGTCCGGCTGCGCAAAGTCAAACACTGACAGATGCTTAGAAAGCGTATCCGCCAGTGTATGGCGCTCCTTTGTGCTGAGCGACTTGTTTATCATAGACACAAGCTTTTTGTCCGAGAAGTGGCGAAGGTCAGCAGGTTCACACGGCGGGTCGTGTATTCTGTAAAGTAGGCGAGTTTCAAGCCGTCTGGAAGCAAGACGGGTTCTGCCGAGCAGTTGGTCGTCCACAAGCCAGCATGCCCGTTTCCGATGGATACCACACAATGAGGGACAAAAACGTTCTTCTTCACACAATTTAGATGCATTGGCTCTACGGAGGCATCGAAACTGTCTGGAACTTCACAGCGACATACAACCGGCACGTACACAAAGGAGGACGCAGGCACAACAGTATCTGCAGATACACAAAGTTCACCTTGACTGCAAGTCTCCTTTAAGAGCCCGGACGAAGCATGTCCATTGACGAAAACTTGCCCCGTACGACAATCGACGGTCGCACCACACTGTCGCAAAAAGGCGATGCCCAAAATCACTTCGTGCGTCGATCGGGGAATAACTACAAATTCCGTCGCGAAAACTCCACCAGCCAAGTATACTGCAGCAGTGCACACACAAACAGGGCGCAACGACTCGCCGCTCACTCCACAAAACGTTGCAGCCTGGTCCCACCGAAATACAACTTTGCGCCCCAACCAACCTTTAAAACCGAGACTCATTACGCATACAGTTGCTCCGGTATCCCCTAAAGCCATTGTAGAAACACCATCAACAAGTACATGCACTTTGTTCTTAATCATAGCAATTGCAAGGGGCATTTTTATCGATAGCACGTGTCGAGCGACCTCACCCCCATCGGCCGCGCCAGCTAGTTTTCCGGTTGCGAAGACGAGGTGGAGCGGCGCACTGGCGATAGAGATTGACTTAAACGTGGTGCACGAGAGGATGGTGGTGGGGTCAAACTCCTGTCAGATGCCGGCGAGTGGCTCCTAAAGCTTCTCTGCCAGTAATCGTTGTCGGGAGGAGCACCAGCTGACCAAGAGGTGGTGTACGGCTGTTGAGTTGTTCGCACAGGAAGTGTGGTCCTTGTTGAAAACCTGGATCGACCATTCCACGTTGTTGGGCGACGATTGCAAAACCTCGCTATGTGGCCCGCGACACCGCATTGGAAACACACCGGCAGAGGCCGCAAATTTCGATGTTCCTCCATGTAGTCACGCATATTGCTGTCGACTGCATAGCCAGCAGGTGGGTCACATTCATCATGGCTAGGCATCGGCCGCCGGGAGGCGTGCGTGTGGCGAGGGCGTTGGTCGTAGTCAGGATCTTGATAGCTCATGGCCCCTCTCGTTTGTGGGGTAGACCTATAGTCAATGGTCGCTGCGTGAACCGTCGGTTGCCATATGGTCGAAACGGCTGTGTTTCTCATCTCGTGTGGTTAGTACGCACCAGTAATGCCAGGTGTGCGACGGTACATCTCTTCCCGATGGAGCAACTCTTCGCGAACAATCTGCCGTATTGTTGATGGAAGGTCAACACACGAACTCGGCTCTACACTTACAACCGTTGTGACAATAGCCAGGCGACCAAACTTCGGTATTATCCATCGCATCTTCAGCGTCTCAAAGGTCCTGCAGTGGCAAACGACGTCAGACGCGGAATCCAAGCTTTCTTTGCTGATCAAAAAATTGTAGACGTCTTCGGCTACTCCTTTCAACAAATGTCCAACTTTGTCATCTTCAGACATTTGAGAGTTGAATATTTTACATAGTTTTAGCACTTCTTCAATATAAGGCGTACAGGTTTTGCCGGGAACCTGAGCCCTGTGCGAAAGCTTCTGTTCAGCGCGTTTCTTTTTTGCACTAGAGTCTCCAAAACAAGCTCTGAGCTCCTCGACGAAAAGCTCCCATGACGTGAGCGTGTCTTCGTGATTCTCATACCAGACGTGCGCTGTGTCGGTAAGAGAAAACACAACAATGGACAACTGTGCGGTCGAGTTCCAACCATTAGACTGGCTCACCCTTCGGTAGTTCGTGAGCCACTCATCGACATCTTCTCCGGCTATTCCTCCGAAAGCGAGTGGCAATATTAATGTCACACCTTATTAGGCGCCCTTCCTTATTTGTACACAAATGCAGCACGTCTCATTGCACCTGTTCACTAATAAACATACAGCCAGCAGAAACGCCTGTTGCGTGACTTACCCAAATTTTATAGTCAGCTATAGGAAAGGAGTTAGAGCTGCTTCCGTATATTTACCGGACTCAACCTTTGTTTCTTGAACAGCAGCAATATCTAATTTCGATAACGCAATAAATGAAGGAGCTGTACTTGCCGTTGCTTACTCGTACGCCACGGACATTTAAAGCACCCAAATGAAAGGCAAGAGGACCCAGCCACGATCACCAATGTTGGTGCAGTGTTTAAATGCTGCTCTATATTGGTGCATCACTCCCTCCTTGGTGTGGCGATTCACTGGCGACATTTTGATTCAACTCTAGTGGCATTTGCCAAATTTGGCGTTCCTCGAAGCGGCTTTCTTATCTTTGACGCCTTGAGAACCCGGGACTCCTTCAAAGCCGCTGGAAGTTTTTCGGTTGCGTCACACATCGATCCAGATACCTGTGAAAATGGGCGATCCTGAAACGCGTCGGAGCTTACGCTGACAAGCGCCGAGGAAATCAATCTGCTGAGCATGAGACCATTGCCGATCATCCGATGGACTTGAATAAGGTAGTGGATGCAACCGGTGAAACACCTGCTGCGACTCGCCGAGAAGGCGAGGCAAGACCTTCGGCGTCGGTCGACAGCCCTTGCCCCAAACCTGACGGCGGGGATGACGCTAAGTTGCCTGATGACGAACCATCTACATCATGAGCTGTCGCCCAAAAACGTTGCTGGGCAATTAGGGCAAGGTTTCGCACCCCATGCAGACTCTGAGAGGAGTGGCATCTGTGCATGTATTTCAGAGGCCATAAGGAGGAATACTGTGCTGGACGTGGTTTACATTACTTGCATCGCATATAAATTGTTCTTGACAAGATGTCGGTGTGTTTGCCAGCAGTTTTATTGCGATAGCAATTATATGGACACTTCAACCGGATTTCTGCCGTCGGCGTCGCCGTCGTCGTCGCCCTCGCCGTCGCCGTCAGGTTCTCTATAGATAAAATCTTCACCGCGCGCCGTATGCCCGAACGGAAGCGTGCGGGGACGCGCGCTATCAGGGAGAGCGAACGCACTCATCTCCCACGCGCAAGCAAGGAAGCAGGAAGCCAGCGCCGGAGGGAGCGGGGGGGGGGGGGGGGGGGGGACTCTGCCAATAACTGCGCTCGTCGCTCGTCCGCACCGTCTCTTATCTCCACACGGCTCTGACCTTTATGCGCCGTGCATTCGCCGCTCAGTTTCCGTTGAAGCGATAGACCGCACGTACCTTCGCCCGCGGCGGCGTATGCTTGCTGCCAGCGTTTTGACAGTCGTTGTCTGCGGTCATTCAGTGTGATCTATTTATGTTTGCTTGTGCGCGCTCACACCACGCTTTTTCATTCAGTTAGTAATAGTCGGGCCACATTTACCAACGCACGCTACACATGCAATACTGCCCGGATCGGCAGTGCAGCGCTACCGGTGTGTCCCTTCGCACGCGCTGCCCACGGGAAGCGCTCCTCATCAACACCACCGTTTCACAAGCGCCTTCTCGTGGTCATCGAGTCTCTCTTCATGTCGGTCTACTTACGGCGCAGCACACCTGCTTACTTAATCAGCCCATGTTTACTACAATTCACATTGCTACCAAAGCCGCTCACCTTACTTCGTATGACATTGCTGTGTTGCTATCGCTATTCATTGCTTCACCCTTAGGGCGAAACTGTGACATTTTTTTTCCTTGTCATGCTCGTAAAACCAGCGTTTACAATGATGATTATAAGCCTGAAACATGGCACATGCATACGCACAATAAAGGATGCGCCGAGAATAAGGTTTTTGGTTGAAAACAACATCGAAAGCATCGACAACGTCCATGCCAAACTCGATGTCGCAACGACAATGCCATGTAGTTTACAAATTAACTCAGAGTATCCACAGGCGCCAATTCCCCATATAGTAGTACTGCAAATGCACATAGAAAATAACATCGCTCACATCTTGTAGGTAACACTGCGTCATTCCGCCAGTGACATCAGTTATGGAAGTTTTGGCCCCTGAGTCTATTTGAATGTTCGAATCGGGGCACTCAAAACGAGTATTCGTGTCTTTAAAGCATGAAACCTTTAACAGAGCAACTGCTTGATCACCTGCGGTTATCATTTACACACATTTTTTTTTTACAAAATGGTGTAAGGAGACTTGAAATTTGAAGGTCATCAAAAATACCGCCCTGCAGTCACGTCAATCATGCAGATGCTTGGACGTTGTCCTACTGTATGATAGAAACAAAGAATTGTAAATTTCACAGAAAACGAGTAAAAACAAACAAGATGTGCCAAAATTTTCTGAATCTGTTATGTTTACATAGTAAAATGATCAGCCACCATGAACAAAAAAAATATCATAAAAAAAACTTGTGACCAAACAATTGCAAATAAAAGGTCTTATAAAGCTATGCATTCCAATAAAATAAATATAGCCTAATTGGACAAGGGGAGTCTCAGAAGGCTAAAGTATATCCATGTACGACGTTCGATTTTCACATCATTACAATGTCATAGAGTAAAGAAGGTTGCCTACATCACATAAACAAAGGGTCACAACATATCTATTCCTGACTACCCTTCCTGTACAATCACAAATTGTAATTACTTTTTATGTATTATTATAAATATTATTCCTATTGTTACTTTAATTTATTAATTTTTATACAACCGCACCCTTCCCCCATAAAAACCATCCTAACCACTGCGGTGTTTTCCAGTTGCGCGCATTTGGGGAAGGCATATATTTGAGAAAGAAGCAGGCAACAACAACAAACATATAAATTCACTGCCGCAGTAAATGAGTTAATAACCGAAAAAAAATCATAGAAGTGTGCTGTCTTTTGTTCGCGCCTTTGCTTTATCCCTCCGCTATTCTTTCCGTCTTTTCCTCTTACACTTACCCCAGTGCAGGTTTGCAAACTAGAAGCTCTCCCGATACCTCCCTGCATTTGCCACCCAATTTCTCTCTCGCTCTCTCTCTCCTACTGCTGCTATATAGTCAATTGATAAAGTGTGCGCTGTACTCCTGAACAGAGATGTTGCGGAAAATACTTATATAGGATCTCCGTCGTAGCTAGCACGTCTTGAGCGACGCGCGGCTCAATATCAGAGATACCGGGGCCAAAATTCCTCTTTACCTTTTCGCTCTGCAGTGTATACAATCACTTTTAGCTCAAAAGGCGAACATCTAAGGTATCACTGGCAGTGTTGGCCGGTAGCCATATTCACAAAAGAATGGTATATTCTTGGTATCTTCTATATACAGGGTGTTCATTTTTAAGTTTTACGGAATTTTTAGAAATTGCCTGTGGCAGGTAGCATAATTCTTATCATTGAGCTGGGTGATTCGATGAGGCGGATATTAGTAGCACGAGAAATCGAAACACATATTAAAATAATTAACAAAAAGTCACTAATTAACTTCTTAGTTAATTCCTGTTCTTCCAGGTTAGTAACACAAAACTGTCTCATTTGGGTGTGGTCTTTGTTTTGCCGGTTCCATCCCAAACAATTTCCTGTGTAGAAAAATGCTGTAAACTCGGACGACAGTCTAAATGCGATTCCGTCTTTTGCGACTTTCCCCCTTGTACTTTCTTTTGCTCTTTTTGTGCGGAGACGTCAAAATTAACCCGGGACCCACAACTCAGGAAAAACAGCAGCTGCTGCTTGACGTTTAGGAAGTAATTAAGACGAAACTTACGGCTATCGAGGTAACACAGACAGAAAATAAGCATGCCATAGATGTCCTTAGCGGACGCATTACATCACTGCAAGCAAAGTTAGCAAACTTCGATCAGCTTTGTACAACCGTCAGTGAATGCAAGAGCGAATGTGGCGAACAGCGTCGATTGATCAAGTCGTCGGCAAAAGTCGGCAATCTGGAAAACCAGAGCCGGCGTTGCAATTTGGTTTTCTATCGCGTCAACGAAAGTGATAATCCCGAAATAAATGCAGATTCTGAGCGCAAAATTCTTGAACTGTGTGAATCTAAGTTGGGCTTACGGAACCTGTCAACTGGGCATGCGCACCACCTTGGAATGTTTCAGAGTGGTAAGAATCGCCCTTTGATAGCAAGTTTTACCTCGTACAAAGAAAAGCAGTTAATATTACAGAACGCCAGAAAGTTGAAAAATAGCCACTTTACTATATCTGAAGATTTCTCTAATGAAGTACGCGCGAAAATAAAACAGCTGTCGGATTTTGCGAAATCACGTAATAATGGCGATAAAGTTAGCCTTCGGTACGATACTTTCCCCCGTATTCAGAAGTGCATCTTAAGTTGAAGCCCAAGCTTGACTTAAGTGACGCCTGGCGCGAACGTTCTCAAGACGCTCATTGCGTTTCCACCGGCATGTTCACGACAGGCGTCACGTAACTCAAGTCCAGCACGGACTTCAACTTAAGATGCATCTCTGAATACAGGGGTTTATTGTTCAATTGCACGAAATATGTCTATAATGATGAGCTAAACCAGGTTGTTTCCCTGAAATGACCACGTCAATTTAACAATGGCAATGTTTCTTTTCTTGTCATAAACGGTCGTCACAGTATCAAGAATAAAGTTGACAAATTTAGCGCGCTTCTTGATTTAGTTAAGCCCTCTATGATTTTTTGAACTGAATCCTGGCTAAGTGACGATATAGCTGATAATGAGGTATTTCCACATGGTTAGACGTGTCACAGAAATGATAGAAATTGTCGTGGAGGCGGAGTTCTCATATTGCAGAAAAAAGCATTTCATTGGTCCAGCTGCCCGTTCCTGTCGGAAAATTTCAGGCTATTTTCTGTGAACTGACTTCTTCTTCTTCTTTCTGGGGTTTTACGTGCCAAAACCAGTTCTGATTATGAGGCACGCCGTAGTGGAGGGCTCTGGATTAACTTTGACCACCTGGGGTTCTTTAACGTGCACTACAACGCAAGCACACGGGTGTTTTTGCATTTCGCCTCCATCGAAATGCGGCCGCCGCGGCCGGGATTCGATCCCGCGATCTCGTGCTCAGCAGCGCAACGCCTTAGCTGACTGAGCCACCCCGGCGGGTTGTGAACTGACTCTTTCCAACAAATATGTTTTGACTGTATCTAGTTTTTATAGACCCCCTGATTCCTTCGCTGATATTTTATGTCAGTTGAGATCCGTAGTTGAAGCTGTATGGGCGGAAAACCTGGTTATAGGCGGAGATTTAAATCTCCCAAATGCTGTGTGGAACGATCAGGGCTCACTAATTTCAAGTGAGGGTCGCTAGTGTCAGGAAATGATGAACATCGTTGCTTTGTTCGCACTATTTCAAATAGTGTCTGAACCTACTAGGAGAAATCATGCTCTGGAACTGATGTTCACAAACCAACCTAAAATGGTAATTTATACAGTTGTCGTTCCTGGAATTAGCCACCACAGTGCTGTTTATGTGAAATGCGAATTACACATGTAAAACCTGCGCACAGTGTGGCAAGACCTGTGTATAACTATTCGAAAGCTCAGGTTTATAAAATAAATGAGGGTTTGGATGGGTATTATAATGTTTTTGCAACAGAAGCTGAATATAAGAATACAGATGAATTATGGACTTGCCTCAAGCATAAAATGCTTCGGCAGCGTTTCATACCATGCAGGGCCCTAAGTGAAAGACAAAGTAGAAGTAAGCCTTAGTTTTCAAAAGCGTTGCGCAGGCTTACACACAAAAGGCAAAGGTTTTATAATTTTCTTCAAGTGCCGTCAATTGATAACAGGCAGAAGCTGAAAGAAATTACGGCAGAAATGAAGAAGGCAATTCGCGCAGCCAAGAATGCTTTTAGCGAATCTATCCAGCTGAGAATCAAAGATCACCCCAAGCAATTCTGGAAGCACGTGAAAAGAAATGGAAAAGAGGCCACATCCATTTCGTCACTCGTCTCTGGAAACGGCGTTGTTTCTGACGACGAAGCTAAAGCGGAATACTTTATTCGGTAGAGTGTTCTAGCTGAGCGCTTGCTGTCCGCTCCGCTCAGACCAGCATATGCTAGCAAATGCCAAAGAACAGCTTAGCGGGAACGCTATTGCGCTTGCGCACAACGCCCATACTGGCAGCGGAACGAAGACCGCATCCCTCGCTCCGCTGCAAAGCCGACTGAGCGGAGCGTGACGGCGTGTCTATTTGGCCTCTTCGTCGTTTTGCAGCCAAGTTGATAGCGCGTCGCTCGCGTCTCGGCAAGACGCGCTTATTGAGCAGAGCGGAGGCGTAAGCGGCGCTCTGCTAAAACTGTCTAGTATTCGCTTCCGTGTTTTCTACTGTGATGCCGAGCCGCGATGATCGCACAAGTACCCCGCGAGAGCTGATATCACCGATTGGCGATAGGGAAGTCGTCGTTATCAGCACACGCGGCATGGATCTGTTGCTCTTAAGATTGAATACTGCTAAAGGCGGAGGACCTGATGGCTTCACAAATCACTTTAAAATTTGTGCCCGATCTATAGCTCTTTTTTTGAAAATACTTTTTTTGAAAAATCACTGGCAGAAGCTTCCCTGCCCAATGATTGGAAGATTGGTGCAGTGGTTCCAGTTCATAAGTCTGGTCCGCGAAGTGACGTAGTTAATTATCGACCGATTTCTTTAACGTGTCTTGCATGCATAGTTTTAGAACACGTTTTATACTCGAGTACTGTAGCACATATGAATCTGTATTCGCTATTTAATCCCTCTCAACATGGCTTTAGAAAGAATTTGTCTTGCGTAACGCAATTAATTGAATTCACACATGATATTACCAGTGCTATTGCTGAACGATTTTCTATACATTGTATATTTTAGACTTCAGGAAGGCATTCGATACTGTGTTCCATTCCTTTGTTAATTGAGAAACTTCATACCTACGGTATTAATACACAAGTTATTGCATGGATTGCCCAATACTTAAGACTGCGCAAACAACACGCAGTTTTGAATGGTTCTGCGTCATCAAGAGTAGACGTCACTTCTGGCGTCCCTCAGGGTTCAGTTCAGGGTCCACTTTTGTTTCTTTTATTCGTCAATAATATTAGTGAATGATTCCTTTCACATTTGAGACTATACGCTGATGATTGCGTCTTGTATAAGCCTGTTAGTTGTGATGATGATTGCCGCATATTACAGTGTAATCTCAGCCACATTGCTCAGTGGTGTTCCAAGTGGAACATGAGTTTCAATCTATATAAGACGGTTTTCATGTCATTTGGCAAGAAAAAAAACCATGTTTGTTTCAGTATACCTTACATAACATTCCATTGTAACGGGTTTCCTTATATAAATACCTAGGAGTTTATTTTGCCAGTGATTTAAAATGGCATCGTCACTTTGATCATGTAATAGCAAGTGCAGGCAAGGCATTACGCTTTCTACGGCGCAACGCTTAAAACTTCAGTCTGGCTACTAAATGAGCTACTCTTCAAGACGTTCGTCAGGTCTGTCTTAGAATATGCATGCGAGGTATGGGACCCACCGATGCTTGGTGACAAAGAACGCCTTGAAAGAATACAAAATTTAGCTGCAAGATTTGTTACTGGAAATTATTGTTTTGCTTTTAGCGCCACACAAGCAAAGAATAATTTACAATGTGAATATCTTGACAATCGCAGGGGAAAAAAACTCCTTTAAAGCTTTTTCATAGTATTTTTCATTCAACAATTGGCATAGACAAACAACGCTACATACTTGAACCTTATTATGCATCAGCTCGAGGCGACCACACTCATAGTACGAGAAATATTTTGCCACACAGAACTATTCAGGATGGAATAGGCTACCATCGTCAATGCATGGTTGATTTAATATCTAATGATACATTTTATGCCTTGTTGAATTGATGCGACATTATTTATGTTCCTTTTCTTTCTTTTTTTCGGTTTCCTTTTTTTCTCGTCTCTCTGCATGCGAATAATGACTGTTATTCTTCGAACATTATGCTTACGTTATGTACCATATTGTCTATGTCTAAGTCATGGAGCACAAATCCGCTTGATGTTATGTATTTCCTCCCACTGTAATGCGTGTAAAGGTGCTGTGGGTATTGCATAAATAAAAATAAAAAAATATATATTGCAATTTACGAATTTTAGCCGGTAAGCTTCTCAGGCGTATCCACTTGAAATGAATTTCCAGAATGACACTAGTTTGGAGATATGCGCCATCAAACTCGCCGTAAAAATACACTGTTGTTCCACTTACTTTTTTACCAAAATGCTGTTTTATACATCGAAGCAGAAAAGTAACTGGAACGCCCATGTATTTCAGCCCACACTTTGCGAAATAATATCTCGAAACTGGTCTCATCCTGGAAATTAATTTCAAGTGGGTGCGTCTTGCAAACTCACCGGCTACAATTCGTAAATTACAATATGTTCGTAAAGTAATTAACAAAGAAGTTAATAAGTCAATTTTTGTTCATTAGTTGAATATGTGTTTCGATTTTTTCTGCTACTAATGTCCGCCTCTTCGAATGACCCAGCTCAACGATAAGAGTTATGCTACCTGCCACAGGCGATTTTTTAAATTTCTGTAAAGCCTAATTTTCAACACCCGATATATCAGCATGCGAAATAGTATACCTGTGTTTAAGCAACATTTATCACACCTTTTCAGCTGATGGTACTCATTACTTCTGAATTATGCTATAGAGACGCCTGGCGCTTGCGACCAGCTACTGATTGGCTGTCTGAAAAGGTTGGCTGCACATGAGCTTATTGGATAGTGAAATAAAACGAACACTTGCCAAGGAAATACATGTATTGGAAAATAAAACTTGACGTTTCGATTCAAGTTTTATTTAAACAAGAGCCACCGCGTTTGCTTTCATTGTGATCAAGGGTCCCGTAAGGGACTCGAAACGTCAAGTTTTATTTTCCAATACATGTATTTCCTTGGCGAGTGTCCGTTTTATTTCACTATGCTCATTCCTCGCCAGACGGGTTTCCGTCGAACTCTGGATTATATGAGCTTATTGGCTGCACATGAGCAAATGAGCTCCGAGAGCGTCCCAGTTTGTTATTCCGTACAGCTATAGCGTTGCTTTCTTCTTTTTTTTTCGTATGCTAGCTGATGCACAGAAGCTGTACAGATGTACAGAAGTGAGCTTATTGATAACGGTATGCTGCCATCGCACATAAGATTTCGCCCCACAAGTAAGGTTACGTTTCTGAAGTGCTAATGCGATGGTGTTCACAGCGCATACATACTAAGGAAAAAAGGACTGTCAGAGTTAAATAGCGCTGAATTTTCCTTAGTATGCGTGCTGTGAACACCATCGAAATGAACCGTTACCAACTCACTCAAGCTTCAACACTTGCTTTCAATTATTGCTTTGAGCTTAGACTCTGCCTACCTCTGCCTTTGAGCAACGAACTTACATTTCTTTCGAAATGTGTTTCTTGGTGCGTGCGTGCGTGCGTGAGCAGTCATAAAATGAGCAACCCTTTATAGCAGTATTCTGAGCGTTTATTTCTCTTCAGTTCCTAGCATCAGTCATAAAACGAAAGCTGGAATAGTTTGAAAGCTTTCCTAATCAGGCAGTGAAGTGTCTTCTTTTTTCTTCTTCTTTTTGTGGTGTAATGGTGCGGATGGAATGCTCCTTGATATATTTCAGCAAGATCATCATGAATCTTAGCGCAGAATCACTATTACAGGAGCAATATTCAACCGCTACTAAAACACATTCCCATATTATCTGGTGGGTTATCTGGCAATTTCATGCTGACCACTTTAAAAAAAGGCAATTTAACGCGGCTCCCACGCTATCGTAGATATATCATGTACAAAAGCCAAATTCAGTGACTTACTCCCCCCCGCAGTGCGGATAACAGATGAAGGGGGCAAAAGATAACTTGCCTACGTAATGTGAGAGGCGTGTCAACATAAGGGTATTAGTGCAGTTGGCGATTCTCGAGTACCGATGATCTAGCAAGATAAACGAAAACAGTTTAAGTTACCTTGAGAATAAGTTACCTAGACGGTGAAGTGTTCCAGCAAATGAAGATGTGCCGAAGGCATTGTTCTCAAATTGCCACGTTGGCCTCGTTGGCCTCGTCACTTGTGGTCACCTAATGCTATATTTCAGAGAATATAGCGGTGTCAGGAAAGCTCGAAACAGGCAGTACGCGCAGCGCGTAACAGCATCAGGCACTCCAAGCATCGCCCGGTATATCTTTAGCTGTGTTGCCATACTGTTATTTCTATATACACAAAAGGAGCGATTCGCATGCAGCCATAACCAATACGTTTACAAGCCATTTTAGTTGTAGCATGTGCCAGGTTTCTCAGTACAAATCGCTGAGATTCCGAGATATCTAATTATCTACCACTACCATCGCAAATATGAGTATAGTGTATCCAAATGTTAGGTATGTATTTATATCTGAAATACTTTTGTTCATAGTTATCATGTATACATTCAATATACAATTTTATGCATTTGGCTTACCCTTGCTTGCCTTTGAAAATGGGGTTACATTTGTTACGGCTGAGTCGTACGACACAATCTTTCGCGCATGGTGTTTCTGTATATTTTCAAGCCTGTATCGACCGTACTCTTCCTCGAATCTATTTTTAGTCATTTCAATAAGCGCTTGCGGTAGCGTATGCAGGATTGGTTTGCCTGAGACCTTCGCAAAGAAAGGAACTCACGAGAAAAACACACCAGGCAGAAATGCCGGTGTTCTTTCTTGTGGCCTTTTTAGTACGCTGTTTTCCTTGCGCTGTTTACTAAGTTTCAGCCTTCACCAGAGCGCTATACCCGGCTCCTCTCGCCTCTTTCATAATAAAATTACCTGGTTATCCTCATTGCCTCGCCCTATTATTCGCTGCCTCTCTTTGTGATCGAAAGAGCCCGTTTACGCAAACAATCCGTAGATGAAGGGCATTCCCGTTTCCTTCGTTCCGTCTTTTCCAGCGCAACAAATAGCATGTTCTAAAGCGACCCTGAAACAGAATTCGTGAGTGCTCCGGTTGCTTTGCCTCCATGGCTTTAGCTCTGCTCTCTTCATAAGGTCCCGCGATACACGGACACCTGTTTGATACACATAATGTTTAGCCGGATCAGAAAAGTCTCTAATTATCAGTAATAGTATGTGGCTTAATGTTGACAAGACAACGGTAAACTCTTTTTTTTTACCAAAGGAAAAATTATAACTATTCAGGGTCAAACCTGGACCCTCTCCATCCCCGAGACCGGCATTCAAACCAGTTCTCCATGACGACATCGGGATGAGGATCTGATTATGCGGCGTCACGCTCACGCCAATTGATGCGTTACGTGACCCGTGATTCGGACGTCCAGCAGCCTTGAAACACAGCGTTCGGTACGCTTGCAGAATTGCCACAACCGCGAAAGTTCAACAGTATTCACGTGACGGTGCCTCACTGCGCCAAGCGATTTGCTTGGCACAGAAAAAAAAATTTGCTGCATGCAGAAAAATACGGAGACGGCCCAGTACATTGTAATGGTATGCGCTGATATCCATCCAGCCATAACCGTAGGGAATGTGGTCCTTCCAGAAGCACTGGGGTTCAAAGCTCGTGGGAGATTTAACTAGTAAGATATTGTGATCAGCAAGAGACAAGTGGAGCGGTGTTGAAAAAAAATCATGCACATCCAACGCACGTTTCAATCTACGAGGTGATCATTTCTAGGTTTTGCGGAATTTTTAAAAGATCGCCTGCGGCAGATAGATAATTCTTGTACTTGAGCTGGATTATTCAAAGAGGCGGGCATTACTAGCACGAGAAATCGAAATACATATTCAACTAATTAACAAAAATTCTGTTAGTTTACGGCACATATTCGCAATTGTAGCCGGTGAGATTGCCGAGACCTACCCACTTGAAATGATTCTCTAGGATGACACCACTTTCAAGATATTATTTCCCAAAGTGTGCGACAAAATGCATAAGCGTTCCAGGTACTTTTGTGCTTCAATGCATAAAAGAGCGTTTTGTTAAAAAGAAAGTTGGACAACAGTGCATTTTCTCGAAACTGGCATCAATCAAACATTTTCTCGCATATCTCGAAACTCGTGTCTGAAATCTGAAAATTCATTCCAAGAGGATTAGCCTTGTAAACTGACCAGTTGCAATGCGTAACTTGCAATATGCACCGCAAAGTAATTAATTTAGAAGTATTTCTTAAGAATTAGTAAAATTTGAAGAATTAGTAAGTATTTCTTAATTAGTTCAGTACGTGTTTTCATTTTTTATAGAAGTAATGTGCGCCGTTCTGAGTAATACAGCTAAAGGACTAGAATTATGTTATTGACAACAGCCTATGTTTAAAAATTTCCGTAAAACTAAAATATCATCACCTCATATATCTACTACGAATCTTTAGTGCAGGGGCTCATTAAGAAGTATGCAGTTTATTGCGATGTGTAAAGTTATATTTATTTTCATCTTATCTAACGTGTATCACGAAATGTATATGCGCATTCGCGGCGCAGGTCACAACTATAATCTCGAGCAACGTTTATGAAAGTGTTTTTTTTTTACCTGCACCAATTTTTTTTAAATCACCTTTTACAGATAGCACAATTATAACTCTTGAACTAAATTACTCGATGAGGCTGACATTACTTCCAGGAGCAATCAAATGTGTAATTTACTGTCGGTTGGTCGCGAAATAGAAAATGACCACATGGACGCACAATGATGATTTGGGCGAGTTGGGACAGTTCAGTCTGTTCAGATCAATTTCGCGACCTACCAAAGCAACATTTATGGTGCAAGTGCTTGTGTTTCCTTTTTTTTTACGAAAAGCATATATGCTGACATACCGCTAAACGAGTCATGGTTGCGATGACTTTTAGTCGTCCGGTCATCGGCATTTTTGGCTCCCACGGCTGTAGCTGTGTGATAGAGGGAACACCGCTTTGAGTTTTAATTGGCAAGGAAAGCGGGCGCACAACGAGGGGAGGAGCGACACTCCTATTCCTTTCAGTCACAACTGACATATCGATGCAATTACGGACAGTGCCAGTAAACAAAATATTTAGAAAATAGAACGTGCCACCCTGTGCCGTATTTTTTTTCTTCCGTCCTAAGCCTACACCTTTTTGTGGGATGCATACGCATTTTATTTACGCTGCTTTACCTCTAAACGCGGCACACAAGCAGCAGGAAACTAGAAACAGCGGAGACTGAAAATCAGCACATTATGTTTAGATCATAGTGACTTTTACAGCGAGTTTGCCATTGCCGATTTCCGCCTGCTTCAGGCACTTATCTGAATAAACTTGCTCAACGCGCCAAACTTGGAGCTCCTCAATTTCCTTTTTGTACTTTGTCCGATGATGAGATTGCGGGAGAGCCCTTTGGTATGTAGTGCCTTGCGCAGCCACATGGCCCCTTGCTTAGGTGCTATCACAATTTCTTTTCTGCATGCATACTTTTTTTATCGTGCGCATCCGAATCCTTCAACACATTAAAATTTTTCGTGAGCAAAATCAATATTTTCGTAAAACTTAACGCACCATTCGTTAAATTAAAGAACGGGCCCAAATTCGTAAATTTTACGAAAAATTCGGGAGAGTTGACAGGTACGCTACCAGCCTCGGGTGGGTATATATGTATACAATGAGCGCGACTACAGTCCCTCTTTTTCAGCATGGCTTTTCTCTACACTTCTTGCGCTAAGCTTCTGTAAAGTCTGGAAATAATACTTGATTTGTCTGGAGTTTGTGATGCCACCTTTGTACAAGGCTTTCTCTAAGCTACTATTTCACGGCCACTGAGTGATGACAATGCTCTCCACTATGGCCGTCGCGGAGTTGTTGATATTTGTTTACGAGAACGAGTTCGTAAAAGATTGGCTCTTTCAGACTCCTCGTCGTACGGCTGACTGACTGCGTGTAGTCACCATCGTGTGACCGTATATGACTGCGTGGCCGAAAATAGATTCTACTAAAAATAGACCAAAATAGACCAAAAACAACCTGAGACTAAGGAGTCATTTTTTATTGAAAACGGAAACCAGGAAATGACGTAACCGTATAGATCAAATCGGTGCCGCCTGCTATTAGAATAAGGCAACAGCAACCACAAATCACCTGCCCCGTTATAACTGGTAAATTGTGGTCAATCACTGATCGTGAAATGTAAAATACATTGCAGTTCAAGTGCAAGAAAGTTCACCTTCACCAACTTCATTGGATTTGCCTAAAGAGAGAATTAACTATATTCTTCCTCACACAGCTCAACCATCGCCATTTGCAGAAATGTGGCGCCCTCTGAATGCAGGCTTTTAACTCAAAGCGAGCTGCACCACCCGGCACAGTAGGACCTCCGTGATTGCCGGTGTGGTTTAAGACGCCTATACGTAATGAATCCCGCTCACTGCGGGCGATTTGACAGCCCTTTCATTAGCGATTTTCTCCTAACTAAGCCATCGAGTACAGCACATGACAAACGTTTCGAGGTTTCTGCGAAAGGTGTTCTAACATTCTAAACGTATTAGATCTTTTGCCTTTGGTGCCTTTTTTAATAGAAATTCTCCATTTCCACACGTACGCTACGCCAAGCACTCTGATTTGTTTACAACCGTTACGACCTATATTTAAGTGTGCGCCAAATTTGGAGCACCTCAATTCACTGTTTGCGCTTTGTCCAATGATAAGCGACACGCGTCGCGAGAGTTCGTTCCCGTCACTTGTGGAATACACACGACTCAGGCTAAGTTGTTATGACAGCCTTTGCACCACACAGAGTATGCGCAGTGCTCATGTTCTGAGCAGTATTAGGGTGTCTGTATCTACGGCGGTAATCAAGCGCGCTACACACAGGCACACGTGCTAGATGAGTGTTTTCAGCAACAGAAATGTTGCCCGCGGTCGTCTTATCGCGTTTATTTTGCACGCTTGTTTTAAGTTCAGTTACAGTTAGGCAATTTATTTAATGCAAATGTTGCTTGCAGCCCCCCTCTAACATACCGGCCCATATGCACACGCTTATTCACGTGTCATTTTATTATGTAAATAAATTACTTTCGGAGCGCAATATAATTGTGCATTTCGATATTCCCTCCCCCCGCTCCACCCCTCCCCTCCAGCGGAGCCTGCACTTCGCATAGCTCGCAATTCAAACTCAACGACAAATTTTGTTTGTATAATGCATACTATATATACTATTTTGTTTGTATAATGCATATTATATCTACTATTTTCTTTGTGTAATGCCTACTATATATACTATTTTGTTTGTATAATGCATACCATATACGGAAAAGAAGGTTCCAAGGCCCACGAATGACTGTGCACCTTGGAAGGAGCGCTTCCCCCACCGGAGGCATAAATAAACTCTCGTCTTTCTCTCTCTCTCTCTCTCTCTCTCTGTCTCATTCGTGCCACTAGAGAAAGCACTTTTTTTTTTCAGGTGCTCTGCAGCGAATTCATTGCAAAGAACTACAGTACACGGGCGCGCGTGTACAAGAGGTGCCCCACTCGCGGCGTTCCCACCACTGACACAAGCACACAGAAGGGCGCCGAGGTATCGCGGCAGACGCGATCGAAAGCACGCGCGCACACCAGCGATGAAAGGACGCCGCACGTGTATACACGATAGTGCAACGGCCACGCGACGGCACCGGGAACGTTCGGCGTCTCATAAAATTTCGGCCGTATTGCATCAGAAACGGCCTAGCCGAGCCGAGTTTCGTCATGAAATCCGTGACGCTCCTGCGGCGATTTAACTGCGTGTCGCGGGCTGCGCGGCGCACGGTATAGGGCTTCAAGGTGGCCCCTTATTGGCGGGGCGCACATACGGAAATAGCCTTGCGTTCAAGGCTCCTCGCGGAGGAGAGTTGCTGACGTGTTACGGGCCACTGGTTTCCCCGTGCCGTACACAGACGGCCGCGGTCAGGGTGACTGCGCGGTCCGCACGCGTCGAGCGTGTAAATTTAGAAGAGCCAACAGACGCGTGGGCACGCGCCGCTTGCGTGAGGCGAGTCGCGCGCCGCAACCAATATTTCTTTCTCTTTCTTTTTTTCTTTCTTTATTCTTTTTAGTGTAGCTCATGTTGCTTTTCGCGAGTCGCTATCTTTTCTACGCCGCTTCTTTCGCCTGTCTTTTTTTTTTTTTCATACTTTTCTTTTTCATGAAAGGGATACGCGGCCGCTTGCATACGAACACCGTCGCAGGGCGACGTGAGCAGACGCTGTCTCGCCAAGCGCCAGTGGACCTTATGTATTGAGCACACATTTCGCTGAGGAACACGTGGCAAACTGATTTGTCTATTCCAGAGTACACGCGAGTCCTCATCTAAAATGAGGTCTTGCGGCGGATGAAAGAAAGTGACAATCAGAAAAAGGTAGGTTTTGCATCGCAAGTGCCTCCATGTCTGTGTTGCAATAAACTCGACGAATTTGCACAGTCGCCTTCGCGAACGGCTATTTGCGAGGTAATGAGGACATTCTTCGCTTATATGTCAGCCATTTGAAGGAAGAATACCGAACCTGTGGTTGAACAGCAAGCGGGTATGACGAAGCGTTTCTTCTGTCACCGTCTAACGCAGTGTTTCTCTCCGCCATAAGAGCAGCGCGCAGTTTCCCAGATGCTTTTGACTTTAAAAATAACGCTTTTTAAAATTTTTTTCATGAGTGGCAGAAAGTACAGATGTGAACAGGTGAAAAAAAAATACCGGCAGTTCATCCTTGTGTGGTTATATAACGAGATGCCTCCATGTTTACAACACTATGATAACAATGAGTGGCAAATTTCATTGTATCCTACATGAATAAATTTAGTCCTTCAACAGCGAGTCTCACATACATTTTACTTTATTCGCCGCCCAGCAAATAACCTCCGAGAAGTGCCACTTTTTTATCTTTTGGTTTTTGGTTTTTAATCTTATCGGAGCATACGATACACGAAGAAAATCAAACTCACAGGATGTATACTACTGCTACGAGTGAGCGACTGTAATGCCACTGCACTATGGTGCCTTATGACTACTCAGCGACATCCACACGAAGTGCCTCTTCTATCCATGGTCACCAGTGAACTTACTTGTGACCTTTCGACCCAACAGTAACCACGCATGGTGAATCATTACCAACTTGCTTCACTCCTGCCGCAAGACCTTCAATTCCTCCGTGGTGCGTTACTCAGTCAAATATCAACATGACAATACCTGGCATCCAGAAAAAAAGCAGAGCTGTCATCACCAGCCCTAAGCAGCTCGTTTTACTACTGTTGTACGAGAAGTACCAAGCTGTGCCCATATATACACCGACGGATCCGTCCTGCCGAAAAGCTCCACCGCGGCTGTTGTGATACCAATTAATTCAATACGTCTCCCGTCACAAAATCGATGGCAGCAGAGCTCGCAGCGCTTTGCACCACGCTCCATTTCATTAGTGATCGAGTGACACACAAATGGACAATTTTCTCCGACTCAAAGGCGGCTCTGCAGTCTCTACTATCACCTTTACGCCGCGGACCGCTCGAGCAGCTGGTCTTTGAGATTGTCGAGGCAATACACAATCTTTATAACTTAGATAGGGCATGGAATAACTTTTCAGTGGCTTCCAAGTTACTGCGGAATTATCGGCAATGAACGGGCCGATCAAGCTGCCCGCACAGCTCATAAAGATCACCAACGACTAGGACTGACGCTGCACGAAAGCTCCGCGTGCTTGCTCGCCAACGCACAAGGTCACAATGGAATGAATCGCACTTCAAGCATGCTCGCTTATACTCTCTGGACCAAACCCTAAGCCTTCGAGTACCATCAAAGCTTCGCCGAGGAGACGCAAGCCTTTTGTGGTGATTATGGTTGGGCGTTGCGTTTACCAACGCCTATGCGTACCACGTATGAATCGCCGACAGCGCAGCCTGTGACCATTGAGGCAATGAAGAATCGATTGAACATATTTTGTGCGACTGCACGCAGTACAGTGCGCTGAGACAATCTCTTAACAGCGCGTTCAACCAATTGGACGACCGGCCTCTGTCGGAAGAAAGAATTCTACACCCCAGACTGGACTTAACATCACAAAAGGAGGCCGTGCAGGCGCTTCTGAGCTTCTTGCGAGCCACCAGCCTATCCGAACGACTGTGATTAGAACGCTCCTCCGGCGTGAGGTTTTTTTTTTTTTTGCTTTCTTTTCTTTCTCATTCTCTCTCTGTCCTTTTTTCTAACCCCTATTTCCCTACTCCAGTGCAGGGTAGCAAACCTGATTCTAACATCTGGTTAGCCTCCCTGCCTTTCTCTCCATCTCTCTCTCGATCCTATCAACTTCCTATTTCCCCCATATAACGTCTACTCCTATTCCCGTTTTTTACAGCGAAGCTGTATGTGGCTAGTTTCCAGCGGATCGATATCCGTAGACCAAAACCATGGGCCGATCCCGAAGATAGTGAAATACCGGGCCGACCCGCGGCGGTGGTGAAGCAGACTTTAAGCACTCCGCCAACTTGCAAAAATAAGTTTAATGTCTTGGGTCCAAATACAACCCGTATCAGATATTAAGCTGATAAGAACCGATACTACACTTTGACCCACGTCGGCCATGTCTACGTTCGCACCATACACGTGTACGCCATCCCGCGCATTCAAACTAGTGCCTACCAATCTGAGTGTCTCCTGCCTCCTGACGTCATGCTCTACGTAGGCTCCTTTCCTCAGTTCTTCTCTGACTGTGAAATGGGTAGGCCGCGTGTTGTACGGTCTGAAGAAGAACAGCGGGCCTACGAAGAACGACGGCGTGAACAGAAAAGGGAATGGGCGGGGTGGCGGGGGAAGGAGACCACCGACGATGAGCGGGCCGCGGACTCCATGCGTAAGCGTGCTGAAAGGCGGAAAGAAATGCGAACCGTCCATGTGGCCCCAATCCCGCAAACTTGGAACGTTTCACCGGAGCAACGGTCAATCACCACATACACAGCTTCACTGGTCATCCTCCTTCACAGAGTGGAATGGCCCTAAATTTTTTTTCTACAACGCTTCCACCTGTCGTTGCTTTTGTTTCGCGCCGAATGCAACCTTCATGTTCACCAACTTAGTAGTGCCAGTGAGCCCCCTTTTGTGACAGCAAAATCAAAATATAAATCACTACATAAAACCTGTACATATAATGTCGGCTCATATAGGTACCTGGAAAGCACACACACCTCTAGTGGACCAAGTTGGCGCTCCGCCCATAAACGTCCGGAAACATATTAACCGCAAAGCGGGGGAAAGACCCAAAGAAAGCCATCGCTTTATATCTACCAGTAAAATGACCCAGGAATGTCTCCTTACAACTTCAATCGTATAACCAAATTTTCGAAACGGCACCGTGAGTGGCGCTTTAGCGCTTTTTCCTGTGCCTTTTAGTATCCGTGTGTTGCTGTCAAGGTTGTGCTGCCGTCAAAATTACCTGCAGTCAAACATGTCACGATGTATAACTCGTTGCAACACTTCATCCTTTTCTGCACTGTGGAGAGAGAGAGAGAGAATAAACTTTAATAAAAAGAGCACGCGAGCGTAGGTAGCTCCCCCGCTCTGCAGTGGGTGGTCCCCTCAGTCCAGGAGTCCAGCGGCCTTAGCTGCCCTTCTCGCTCGGTTGACCAGGTTGAGCTGGTCCGTCGAGTCGGAGCTGGACAGCGCTGCCTCCCATTGCCGTGTGCACGGTGGGGTGTGTTATGGGTGGGTGTGTTATGGGGGTGTGTTATTAGCTGTGGTGTGTTTGCGCAAGCCCATACCATGTGGTAAAGTGTTGCACATTGATCACAGTGTGGACATTTATAGGAATACAGCGCAGGGTGTATGGCGTGGTAAAGACTCAAATGTGGATATGTGTTTGTTTGGAGTTTTCGCCATATTACGGCATCCTCTCGCGTCAGAGAATTATGAGGTGGGGGTAGTGTTCTTCGTGAAAGGCGATAGTGTTGTAGGATGTGCACATGTCTTTGTGAATGTGTAACATAAGTATTTCAAGAATGTTGAAACGCTTACACTGAGTATCCAATAAGAAAACCAAAGAAGGAAGAGTCGTTGAACTCATAAAGATAACCTAAGGAGTGAAATTCACTGAATAGTTTTCTCGGGAGAATATTCCTAAGTGTATCGCCACGAGAAATTAATTTCGTGAGAACCTCGATGCACGTGCTTATCGATGCACGTATTATCAGAGCTGTACTTAGATGTCCAGATATGATGGGAGTGTCTTATCATACAATGGACAGTACGGGACACTCCGGACTTTTAAATGTTGGAAGTTAACAGATGACGCAATCGGCACTAACATTCTGTTCAGTGATGTCAAAGGTAATGAAGCTTCGAAACAAACCCGGTGATTATTTGAATAATCCTTAAGTTTTGCGTGCCAAAACCACGATAGCACTATGAGGCACGCCGTAGTGGGGGACTCCGTGTAAATTCTGACCACCTGGGGTTCTTTAACTCATTCCCAATGCACAGGACATGGGCGTTTTTTCATTTCGCTGCCATCGAAATGCGACCGCCGTGGCCGAGATTTGATCACGCGCCCTCGGGCTTCGCAGCGCAAAGCCAGAACCCCGTTACACGATTGCGTTTATTCAGAAGTTAAATTATTACATGAAATTAATGGGGTTTTACGTGCCATAACCACGATCTGATTATGAGGCACACCGTAGGGGGGGACTCCGGAATAATTTGGACCACCGGGGCTTCTTGAATGGGCACCTAAATCTAAGTACACGGGTGTTTTCGCATTTCGTTCCCCTCCTCCTCAAACTCTCGTGCCCTCGATCCTGATTAGAAAGCAAATTAAATAAAGGGAGAGAAAAGCCCGCTCCTACAGAATGCAATAAAGGGCGTAAGCCAATTAAATATGAATGAATAGGGCTTTTCAAGTAATACCCAAAGCGAATGTTTTTTTTTATCATAAAAAGGACAATTGGAAAAATAAAGTGTGGCCACGGTAACTCCTAGCGTCCTAAGGTCCGGTCAGCGAGGGCAGAAGGTCCTCGCATAGAGCGTTTGTTGAATATGAATTGCAAATTTGTGTGCGACGTGGACAATGATACGACAGGTCCCAAGTGACCGTGTTACGAAGAACGGTGACGACGTGAACCTTGATCCTGAGAAAGATCGCCTGCAGGTGATGTCATAGCCACGGAGTTATGTCTGAAACTATCCGCAAATACACGGTTAGGAAACACAACGAAATGACCGCCAGATTGGGATTGCTCGACCAACCGGACGGTCATTCCTCAAGTAGAATGAGAAGAAGCAAACACGAATTGGCATGCGGAATGGTCAGTAAAGTCACTCCTACTGTGAGAAGAGGCCTGGTAAGCAATACGCAAAAACGAAAGACTTCGGTGGCGACACCGCTTTGCAAGTTCCCGCAATTGCTCGCCGTGACTTCATGGATTCTGACGGCCACTTCTCGAGCATAGTTAATTTTCTAGCGATAAGAATGGAATACATTCTGTTTTAATGACGCCAAAAACTGAACTTAGCAAGTTCTGGGAACCTTTAATGAGCCGCAATGGCCCACATAGGAGAAAATGGTTTGAAAATTGTGACGTCACATTAAGGTTTCGGCACTAAATTAACAAAATAAAGATTTAACCTTCACTTTCTCTCCTAATAATCCACCTGTAACCGCAAAACGGCAAGAAATTCCGTTGTGAAAGAAAACTTTGCCAGACTAAGCTGATTTAGCGTTCCTCTTTAGCCTTACTTTAAAACGCTTCACGGGAAATGTTTCACCAAGGCGTATGCGAGTGAAAACGTGCAACGGAGCAGGCAAGATTTTTTTTTTAATTTATTTGACATACCTGCAGGCGCCCGAAGGCAATATATTGCGGGGGGCGAATAATACATAGTGTTTGCATGAGGCCCGCGAGGAGCAAACAACAGACTACTGCGCACGCCGTATACACCAACAAAAATAACCGCGCCCAAGGACGCGAACAATGACGGCGAAAGCGAAGAATACCCTTCACGCTACGCTGCAAACGCCTTGCATAGTGCCTCTCGTCACCACGACCCGATTTTGATACCGTGCTGCGGCCAGTGAGGCGCGTTTTTTTTTTTTTATTATTATTATTCTTTCCTTGAGTGCTTCGTACTGACTTCGGATGGCTACATGGGATTAAGCACGGAGGAAAACTAACGAGGACTACCCACATCATGGCACTGGCAGGGTCGATGCACGTGAGCAATGATCGTAGTGAGATTAGTCTATAAATATTTCTTTGGTCCCCAGTGGAACTTAGTTAAAATGTGGACGCACCATCCGAAACGGTTCGCTTAGAGTGAAGAAGCATTACGTTCTTAAGAAAGGTGACGTGCGATCTGCTACATTTAAAAAAAAGACAAAAAAGACAAAAGATGCGCCTCTGAAACTTGTAGCGCCGCTGATTTCATGCCTTCCCGGTTCAAAGCACCCTCACTGGTGTCCCCTATAACACCGACGTGATTCTTCCTGTAACACCGATGTGCTTCTTCTTTTCCGCGTAAATTTTCTGAACGAACCCTCCGCTTACTATCTTGCACATGGTGGGAGAAATCGGTCGTTTTTAAACTATGCTCTCACCTTGGCTAGGCTGCCCGATGTCGGAAGAGTAAATCTGCACGCGCCGCCTGCGTTCGTTGGCAAGGTTCAGAAGTACTACGTATTATCCTTGAATCTAATATATGTGCGCCTGCCTTTTCCTTCTATAGGCAAAAAGAACTAAAACAGAACAGGACAAACAGAACTTTCCCTCGCTGCTTCACGGGCGGTAGAGAGTAAATACAGTTTTTTTTTTCTGTTTTTTGTGTTTTTTTTTTGGGGGGGGGGGGGGGGCATTACAGATTTTTTTAAAACCACCATAAGCGCAGCGAACGTGGCGTTATTGCAGACTAATACCTAGGCGAGGCGGGCATAATGTGCCACCAAGAACGTGAGCTTCAGTAGAATATTACACAAAAATTTATTAATTTATTTTTTATTATTGCTTTAGAAGCAGTTGTCTAAAAGGCGAAATTTCGATATTTTGGATATTTGCTTTATTTCACCATTATGGCACATCAGTACAGAACAAAAATGTACATAAATGGTGAGGATAGCGGGAAAAAAGCTGCTTTTTAGCAGCTTTACCAGCCCCGCCAGCCCCTGCTTACAAAGACAGCAACGAAAACAAGCTCACAAAGAACAATTTCAAGCAATGTTTTTTTTCTTTTTTTTCAAGCTCATACAGACTAATTCAAAACAATTTTCATGTTTAAAGCACAAAGAATTCAGGATATCATAATTAAAATAGCATTTTTCGATAACGTGCATAAACCTTCATCTGTTAGTTTGAACTTATTTAATGTGCTCGGAAGACAATACTGTAATAGTTGTAGTCCATAATTAGTTCGCGGCCGGGGGATATACCAATGGTTGATGTGTCTGGTTAAGCGTGAGGAGGGATTAAGAGTTAAATTTGCTAAAGTGCGAATGTGGCTGCCTTTTTTAATTAATTCGGACCTAAAAGCTGTCAAGAGGTGATATACGTATAGGGTTGCAACTTTTAAAACATTAAACTTAGCAAGTAATTAGGACGTATTAATTCGGACGAATTAAAGACAGCATCATTATAATGCACCCTCATTTTTTTTAAAAGATCTTGAAAATCGCACCTAATTCGAGATATTTATCATCGAATTTCAGTGGTAAATCCAGGCAATATCGAAACCGAGTGTCGCGGGAGCTCAAAAAAGCGTCCCCGCTAGCATATCAGACAGAAACGCCCCGTGACGACATGCGTGGTAAGTTGGAAACCGAAAGTCTCGGCCAGTCGCGGCAGCTACTGATACGGCACGCTTTGCCAGGCAACCATGTGCCGCTGTGTGTCGGGTCAGGATTTGCCGCGGCATGCTATCATTTAAACTTCGCCCCACACTTTATGGGGCGTTGCCGCCTGACGCGCCGCAGGACGCCCTCAGTCGCCTGGATTTGGCCTTCAATTTTGATTATGAATATCTCAAATTACATGTGATTCTTTGGGTGTGCCTTAAATTGTGATGCCCTACACATTTTTCATATAAACTATGGCCCTAAAGTTAATAATAAAAAAGTTGATTAACACGCTGCTGTTAATTAGTCTTTTCAGGCACTGAAAAGACCAGTAAGCGGCGGCAACGTATTTCCGCCTCGCCGTAGACTTCGTATCCGAAAACGACAGGCAGGTGTCTCACGGTCATAGCCTTTTATAAAAATTCTGTATTGTCTAAAAAACACCCTGTATGTATATATATATATATATATATATATATATATATATATATATATATATAGGTGTCATTAGACAAATTCCAATTTCTCTAATGACGCCTAGAGGCCGAGCTTAAATTTAAATTCAGGATAGAGCCGTTATTCCGAAGTACAGGGCAGGAAGGAACACGTTGACCTCGTCGATTCGTTTTATCTTCTCAACGAGAGAGTCAGGAATGAGAAGATCGTGTGACACATTGACAGAAACGAGCATGTTTTATTCCATAAACAAGACATTACATATTGAATTTAATTGGCGGCTAAACGGTGAGCTTGACGGTGAAAACGGTGAGCTTGACGGTGAAATAGTGTAAACAGCAAACCGCACCGTGTACCGTCACGGGACCTCAAACCCGAGCAGGGAAAGTTAATCTGCTTACATACATTAATATATACATTGCCTAAAATTTTATGTGCTTCTGCAAACTTTTCGTCGCAGAGTTATGCCTTTGTTATTTTCAGTTAGTGCGTGTTGAAAAGTGGAGCTGCCTTCGTTCAGACCAATGGAGTGATACCTCAATGGGTTCTCAAGTGGGCCCGCTGGACATGGTGACGCGCATCTGTGGGTATAATGTGGGAGTGGTGCGGGGGTCGCTGTCATGTTCTGGATGTCGAATTGTGTGGCACTTTTAAGGCTCATTCACACCGGCGACTGACAGTGGTCGCGTGACCACGTTGGTCGCGAAGCGACCAGTCGCAAATTGTCGCAAGTGGTCGCTTTTCTCGAAAAGCGACCATTTTGGGCCAGTCGTTCGCTGCTCGATTTTTCAGTCACGCGACCGTGGTCGCAAAGCTGTTCAACCAATCAGCGCCGCGCCGAAAGTGATGTTATGTGTCTTTATCCCGCGTCCTACATGCCAAATGCAATGTCCACGCCACCATATGCAGACTGCAGGTGTCTTGTGATGCTGGGACGCAGCAGTTGCAGCAACGTGTCGAATGTACGCGGTCGCATTCGCTGGAAGGTAAACGGCAGGAAAAGAAAGCACAACACAGACCCTTTTTCCAGCTGCCGTTCGTTGGATGAGCACGCCACCCAAAGGTGAACAGCGGGTGAACAGCTTCACTTTAATATTTTGCACCGAATCTCACGCAATGCGAACTAGAAATTACAACTTGCTCTCGATAATACTCGTTGTCATGCGCACAAAGTTCGGGCAGGAGGCGGCTCCGGCCACTTCACGCGAGCGGAGGCATGGGCTCACCCATCAGCGTCGCGTTTTCTTCGGAGGCTTCCGCGCTGCCAGGGCTGGTACCACAACAGAGCACATCAGCACAGTGAGGACGTCTTCCTCTTCGCTAGCATCGAAATCCATGGTTATTGCCGGCAGGCGAAACCAGAGCGAAGTGCGCGAACTGCGTAGATCCCTAGAATTCTCGCTAAGGAACGAGAATCTCCGGGATTGCGACTTGCAGGTCGCGCTCAGCCGGGCTTGCCGGTGTGAACATCAGTCACCTTCGGTCGCTTTTTGGTCGCGAGTCGCAAATGGTCGCGCGACCTCCTTCAGTCGCCGGTGTGAATAAGCCTTTAAGGTTACTAATACAACACCAGGGCCGGTATTTTGTAGCGATGCCTTTAAAGTAATAATGCCTTTTCGCGCTTATCGCGCTTTGCCAATGGTCAGAGCGACGGTCCGCTCGCGTTATCAACGTTGATAGCGTGAGCGGACCGTCGCTCTGACCACTGACAAAGCGCGATAAGCGCGAAAAGGCATTATTACTTTAAAGGCATCGCTACAAAATAGCGGCCCAGTATAGGCATTCCTTTTACCACAATTTGCCTGCTGAACCGTCGTACAAAAGGCTTGGATTTCCGTAGCAGTGCTAACAGAAGAGACAGACGAAATACCTGAGATTATAGGGGACTAATGAAAAATAACAAATGAGTTCTGCAAAAGATTTACCGCCATGATATTTCCATCGAGTCCAGTAATCAGTGTTGCGTTCTTCCGTACACAGCTTTAAAAATAGACTAAGCTGATCGAAAAATTATGTTTTAAAAACGTGTACTCGCTTTTTCTAAAGAAATCACTACATGTTCAGACACTTCTAATGGTGGAATTTTTATTGAGTTAAAAATATGAGGTCCCTGAAAAACGGTTTGCAACCCCTTTCACATGCCTGTGGGACATGATGGTCGCTCTGATGGTGACCTGCCTACCTTATCTCTGGGATCGGCCGGTCCTGAGCGGTGAATGATAAGAAAGGTATAGAATCGAGCTGAACGCCATACTTTTGAAGGCATGGTCTTCTTTGGCGACATCACACAGGTTTGGCGTACTCAGGATAAGGATGTCTATCTGCCTTCTTGGTAAAAAAAAAAACGACTCTGCCACGCCTCCAGGGCGTTGTAGTGTGTCGCAAAAGGCATCCGAATGTAGGTCTCAGCGAGACAAGAAGCAAGAATTGGTCGCAGAGTAGGTAAAATTAATGGTACTGGCGTAATTCGCACCGATATACAGGGTGTTTCAGCGAACACTTTCAAAATTCATTTAAGGTTGCCTGTGGCAGATAGCCGAATTCTAGTTAATGAGCTGGTCTACTCGAAGAGGCGGACATTACTTCCACAAAAAAATTGAACTGCATAATCAAATCATTCACAGAAATTCATTAATTAAGTTTTAACTAATTGCCTGATGGCCCATATTGTAAGTTACAAATTGTAGCCGTAGAGTTCGCAAGGCGGATCCACTTGGAACGAATTCTCGGGGTGACACCAGTTCCGAGATATTAATTCCCGAACTTTGCGAAGAAATGCATTGGCGTTCCAGTTAGGTTCTTAACAAAACGTCGTTTTATGCATTGAAGCACAAAATTAACTGGAAGGCCAATGCATTTCTTCGCAAAGTTCGGGAATTAATATCTCGGAACTGGTGTCACCCCGAGAATTCGTTCCAAGTGCGAACTCCACGGCTACAACTCCACGGCTACTCCACTGCCTTGCGAACTCCACGGCTACAATTTGTAAATTGTAATATGGGCCATCAGGCAATTAGTTAAAAACTTAATTAATGAATTTCTGTTAATTATTCGATTATGCAGTTCAATTTCTTGTGCAAGTAATGTCCGCCTCTTCGAGTAGACCATCTCATGAACTAGAATTGGGCTGTCTCCCACAGGCAACCTTTAAGAATTTGTGAAAGTGTTCTCTGAAGCACCCTGTATAATATAAAATTAACCACATTGCACCATAGACAGCTCTATCTCCGGGATGGGCCCACATGGCCTCTTGGTGAAAAAATAAATGCATGTCTACCAAAGTCGATGTGAAAGAAGACAATGTCGAAGTGCATGCGCGTTAAAAAAACAGAAGCGAATGAGAAAGTTTGAGATGAAAAAAAAATTGTGTGTCCAGAAAACAATATAAGGACTGACAGTGGAACGAAGAAAATAATACAAATACTGAAAACTATCATACAATTATGCAACATTGCGTGATATTTAATGTCTCCGATTTCAGTACATATAAATACGTATGTCATGTACATCGAGCTTGCCTTCTTTCACGTCGAATTTGGTTGACCAGCCTTTCTTTCTGTTTAACAACACACTTACAAAATCTGGCCATTTTCGTCCTATCTCTTACAACAGATGCTTCTTCGAAAAAAATGGAATGAAGAAACGATTATGATGCTCCTTTTTCGCTGCAGTACAACTTGCAATGGGTAAACGTCATCAGGCTCCGGTTGCCGCCTTTAGCCCTGGCCATTTTGGCTATGGAAACTGAAGAATCAATTAATACTAAGACATCATGCATGAGTCAGAGATAGATTCGAGTGGTACGCGCAGACAGTAGACAAAACATGGTGCAAAACTTGGCAGTTCGATTTGTTCTTAACAATTACACTCTTGAGTTAAGCCTATTAAAATCTAAATAAATTAAAAATGGAAGATGCTACAAAGTTTTCTTGATAACATGTTTTATTATAAAATGTGTATGAACAGATACCGGTATATGTTACAACTAGATTATGTTTTCTGCCATACAGATAATGTAAAGAAAGGTAAAGAAGTTGAATGCAGAACAAAGTTGTTTAGAAGTCCTTTTTTCGCGTACAACATCGGTGTGTAACAAGCTGTCTGGTCCCTCCGACACGAACCCGTGAATTTTGACAACCCATTGCCTTTTCTCATCATCACTTCTCATACTCTTCTTTTTCTCCTCTTTATTATCATTTCCGCTTAGCATAGTACTAAGATACAAGGGTTTACATAAGGCCTACCTCTCTGCTCTTCCTCAAATATATTCTCTCATCTCTCTCTCTTTCTCTATCTGGCTGCTAGCATTACAATCATTGTTTTAAGCGATATGTTAACTGCATCCTTTGAGATTGTATGTTATTGGTAGGAGTTCTTTTATATTTTAGTGACGGCTTTTTCCTCACGTCATGTTCAGTTGTATTTGCTTTGTTTTCATTCTGTACTTCTGGGACTAGTTTGCCTCTACCTGCATTTTGTTTCTGAAACTGTATTGTCATCCCCACCACCCTCATTCAATGTAATGCCGATGGTGCCGTAGGTAACTAAATAAATAGTTTTTGAATTCAAGATAGGTGTGCCTTTTTAATTTCATCAATAGGAGCGCAGTGTTTATCTACATTGCGGACGAAGTGCCTTTCTAGTAGAAGACACGTGAGTCCGTCATCAGTTTTTTTTTCTCGTTTTTTTACTACAAAACCAGAGGAGCGTGGCTACCCGTCTTGCAGCGAGGGATGTTACAGACATTCGAGACCCTTCAAGCATCGCAATCTTCCATGGTAATTACCTTAAGTTAACAAGGAAACGCTTTCTTTCCTATGACAGCGAGGACACAGAGTTGTACTCCACCTCAGGTGACGATTCCTTGGACGAAGAATTCTGTACCGTCTTGCATCACAAGGCCCAAACAAGAGTTATCAAGGCATCCTCAGCATCGAGCCTGTCTACTCTGAAGCCCGTGCCCCAACGCTGGCAGCATACTATCTTGTTCGTGCCAGAGGACTCAACAATGAGGTAATTGGAGGTCCCGATTTAGGTGGGACACATCGCGCTTTTGCGGCCCTGGTCCCGCTGTCCTACAGCTTACGTATGGGACGGAGTTTTGCCCGCTTTCACCTCTCCGGAACCCGAGTTGTACCAAAATGCCCGCCCTGTGGTCCCGAGTCGGCTGTTCCCTTTGTCGCGTGCGGTTGAGCCACCTTAAAATAGAGAGAGAGAGAGAGAGAGAGAAAGACGTTTGTTAGATAAAAAATGCACATATATTAAAAGGCAACCCCAGTGATTTTTTCGGTGAGGTGCCTAGATTAGGTTAAGTGTTTCGCACCTTATTAGGTAGATCAGCAAGCTGTGATATTGACCCATTTCGCGGAGCAGTTTGCTCTAGAAGAACGAGATGGCGCTTTCAGCGGCACGCCATACGTTGACTCAGCGAATGCGCACAAATACGAAACCATTACTGCTTCTGCCCGGCTACTGTGCTGTCAGCTCTCGGAAATGCAACTGGGTGTTCGCTAATGCACTGTGCCCAATTTATGCTGCAAAATGTGTAACGATAAAGGGAAGACGTGTGTGGTAGTTAGCTACAAAAATAGTGATTCGCATATAAAGAATGCGAATATAAGGAATATATAAGGAACGGAATCAACCTGTGTCACTGCTGCTACCTAAGGACTGCCTGTGCTGCCGGCCCTTCGCGATGCACTGTTTTCCTCGAGGATAAAAAAAACGCTTAACCTTGCACTCGGCCGCGCAAGGCTTGAAACAGCGAAGCTGGGCGATCGTATAGCCCAGCATTTTCCGGAAGTGCACGCGTACTTTTCACCTCATTACTCATGATGATGATAATATCCCTTCGCGCGTCTCGGACTTACGACCGTCACTGCGCGTTGTTTAGCGCAGCTTGCAACACCGACACCGCGTTCCACCGCGTTGCAATGCCGACAATGCGTTCTAGCAGACCCGCTCCGTGAATGCGTCTCTCTCTCTCTGGCTCTCATTTTCTTTATTTCTCTCCCGAGCATAGCGCGTAAAATCTCTTCTTCACCTTGCACAGCATTGGCACTAGCGCGTGCGAACGCGCCAGCTGTGGACGAAGACGACGACGCTCGAACGCAATCATATGGTTCGCATAAATGCGTGTTCTGCAAACGTGGCTGTATAGCCTAGTGCGGAAGAATATTGGTCTGAGGAAAACAAACGCGTTAAAAGTACTACCGATAAATGGGGTGGCCATAACTTTTCAGTATTTCCAAGCGCTTCCGTTTGCTATATTTTTTTAATTGGCAAAGTGTTTTACATGCTGCAAGTGATGACCATGGTCAGAAGTCCGGTTCAAAAAATCCACCGAGTATTTGCGACCTTTATATGGGCATCGCAGTGGGAGCGCACCAGCCGGTGCAATTTGTTTTATAAGGTGAAAAATGGGGGCTAGGGCTCTCGCATCTGTTCAAGCAGTTGGTGAACAGATTCTTCTTTGTGCGGGATCAAACTGATGTATTTTGAGAACTGTGATCCAAGCACGATTGCAGCATTATCTATCTGATTTTGTTGTATCATCATTTTCTTTGAAAGCAGTACCGCTTAGTTCTTATTTGCCTAAAGTGGTTATGTCTATACGCTTGCTCAAGGCAAGATATTCATATGAATACTTGTCTGATGTTACGAAAACGCGTTTGTATTGTGATATTCTTGATGTATTCTTACCAACACCTGTATATCGAGCTGTCTACAAGCTAGGTCCTGAACGCGATGTGCTAAAGCGAGTTTAAAAAATGCCGATCGGACCCTCAGTTAAAACATTCTTTTTTCAAATACATACCGACACTCTCCCTGTAAAGCCATGGTTACAAAGTAAAGGTCTTTTTGCACTCAGTAAACTGTTTAATCTGTAGGAAACCGGAAACAATAGAACTATTTTTCTAGACTGCCACGATGCCGTATTCTTGTGGGATGTCTTGCAAAGAACTCTTAAAAAAGAATTGCCATAAGCCCTTTTGGAATCCTGTTTCTTCCATGTGCGGATACAGGGGCGAGTGATATGCTAATTTTGCTTTGCATGCATAGCGTATGGAAGACGAGGGTGGATATTAGGCATGCTCACATACAAACTCGCTCAGCAAGACACTATTTTGTTGAGAGTGTGATCTACACCCGAGACTTGTTCAGAGCCCAATGTGAACCCCCAGAATGGCTACCTATATTGGATCAATTGGCTTCTGTGAAGCATTTTTAAGCCACGTACACCGGCCGAGTTGGAGCTGGTGTACTTATAATATGTACATGTGTATCTGATAATTTTTGTTTGTTTTTGTGAAATGGCCATAAATAAAAAAGCTGTATAGCCTAGTGGTTACGACGCTCGCTTTGGAACCGTTGGTACGCGGGTTCAAATCCCGCCTCGGCAAGAAAATTTATTTCGTTTTATTTCTTTCTTCATTACTGATGATGATAGTTTCTTGATACAAACCACAAACTATGGCTGGCTTATTACGCAAATTACAGCTAAAAAAAAGATACTTCATGCGCCAGCGCTGTATAGCTAACCTCCAAAGAAAGGACCTCAACTCCGGAACGTTGGCACTTAAGAGTGAGTACCGCTTGTTACAAAAGGAAGTAGCGCCACCTACTGGCGTAGTAAGTTTCTCGCACGTTATCTACACACATCTACCCCTACTCGCACGCAAACTTATGCCCACCCTATCGCCAACGTATCAATAATAAGTGAATGTGCGCTCACTTAGATCAATGTGCCGAAGCATGAGTGACGGCGACCACACCGACAAGACACGAATGTTGGAAGCTGAACGTTTCGTGACGGTCCACAGAGTAATCGAGGGACTAGCGATAATACGTCTTTGCTACAAGCTACCTCAAAGTACAGAACATTTGCATTCCAAGCTTTGTGTCCAGCAAGAACAAATCTATCGCAGCAGAGCACACCCGCAAGCGAGCGAGTGGCCGCACCGAGGAACCGAGGAACTTTACTGAGTCTGAAACAGAACAAGGCGCTGCTTTAAAATGTTTGCCAAAAAAAGAAGGATGAGCGCGCTGATCCTGATTTAATTCATAAGTGGAAAGTTTGGACAGCTTTGAATACATTTCTAGCCCCGCTCTTAGCACAAGCAACGTATACGCTACTCGTGCCGTTTGGACAAGGCGAAATGAGCTCTGAAAGCCCTTACATGTCCTCTAAGGCTGCGGCTAAAGCTTCATGTCGTCCACACAGTCACCGTCTACGATATGCGTCGAAACGAAGGTTTGCTGCGCCGCACCGGTGTCACGCGCTTGCATTGTAAACACGGAGGCAGTTGAGGCAAGCAATGTACTCGTCACCACGTGATCAAAAATGGCAGCGCCCATGGGAGCGCCGGGAAAAGGGTCAATATAGCTTTGCGGTGTTCAGGGGTCCCTCTTGGAAGGATCCAGTCGTTTAGTGTGATGACTGAGCTCCGTAGCCCGGCAAGGCAGATTCTTCGCAGTGAGGAGAGGCCAGGACATGTCCGTAGCAGGTGGTGCACTGTGGCTGGCGCACCCGTGTTACAAGTTCCACAGATAGGGTCAAGCGACTTGTCAATGTATTGGGCTTTTTACGCTGCAGTCGCTGACTGTTCCTTTTGTCGCATGCGGTGGCGCCACCTTCAAATAGAATCGAGAGGCAAGCGGCAAGCGGCAAAGTGACACATTGCCGAAAGTGAGGCAGCGACACCTGCGATCTTTTAACGATTCGGAAAGCGAACCGTTCGCTTGCCTTAACGCAAATGGTCATAATGGCGCTTTTGCTGATGTAAACGCCATTCTGTTCTGCCTCGCGAGGGCAAGCTAACAGTTCACTTTCTGAACCGTTATAAGATCGCGCCCTTCCTAGAACACACGACCAATTACGGCTCCTACGTTTTCTCGATCAAGCTACACTACCATGAACTTCTCTGCGCTGGCTAATGATCCGTAGCCATCTTCATGCCATCTTGCTTGTCGTGCATGCGATGTTGGAAGCACGTAGATCAATGTCGAAATGCAAGTGCACATTTACTGAAGAGCTTGTAAAATTCACAAAACGTTTCGTTCGTGAGTGCTCTTTGTCAGTGGTTTGCCGCCTTCGCTAATAATATGCCCAGTATCAGGATTGGCTGAAATTTTCTCTTACGAACGATTCAAGCATAAGAGATTTTTTTGAATATGGGCCCAGTTTCCCTTCGCATAAACAAAACTGGGAATAAATGCTGAATCTCGTTTGTATCTCTGATATTCCGGAGACGAGCATTACGTGATAAGTGCCACCCAATCATGCCGCAGACAACAACGAAGCAGATAAGCTGCTGGCGGCGCCATTCGTTGCCGCTCAGCCACGTCAAGCTCATCCGGGGAAGTCGGTCCGTCGTGTGAATCCAGTTTAATGGACGTCATCCCTGTACTCTTAAACAACCAGCACACAACGTCTGCTGGTTTTCTTTGATAGTCGAACATTTTTTTCTTTGGTAATCGAAGAAATTGCCACGCTGAATGATGATTGCTCCTCCTCCACCCCCAACCCCCCCACTCCCTTCTTGGGCAATAAATCTAACCATACCTTTTCCTTTCTGAGTGTGACATATCTACCAGTCTTCTACATCTAAATGAAAAAAAAATCGAAGTAAAAGAAACGTACAATCGGGCCATGCACTTCGCTTCACTTATTCTATTCTACGCGTCCTCATGGGTAATAAACCGAGATCCAAAAGCCAAGGCGGATATAAGCTGGAGATATTTACATACTGTTACAACAAAATTTCTTTAAACAAGTATGTAAACTCGTCTTGACTACTCTGTTTTACGCACTCGTTAAACCAGCGCCGTATATGTATAAATATATTCCAAAATAAAGGAATAAAGCTCGAGACACACTGCAAGCTTTACAGCATGCGAAATAACATTAAACATATAAGAAGCAAAAGACTTACTGAGTACGTGAGATGGAAGAATTAGGCGAAGCACTGCTGCTTCTGTGAGCTCAGGATGAATAAGTCCGCATAAATTTCGGAAATATATATTTCACTGAAATATACAAAAAGCTGATATCGAGCCCTTTAACGCCCGCAATCTGCCCTGCGAAATGGAAGACACCACGGAGACTCGGAATACATCCTGTCTCATGCATCTCTTTTTCGGCATTTGCGCTGGCTTAAGAACACCGTTTGGCATAAGTCGCCAAACTCACTCATGAGTCGACTCACTCAGACTCACTCATACTCAGACGGACTCGTAAGTCTAAGTCTGAATAAGAACGGCTGAGTAAAATTTTAGTGATCCTTAGTCCGAGTGAGCCCTAAGCAAAACATATCATTTGTGAGTGAATATGAGTGAGTTCGGCTTATTTTGCCGACCTATGGCCCTTTCCTGCCAGACGTACTGAGGGGTAGAAATTATGCACATGAACAAGGAAATAGTCTATACTGCTGCATAAATGACGTTTATCACAAATGTCTAATCCTTTAATGAAAGTCTCTACACGCTTAATCGGCGCACCGCTCACGGGCTGGTATTCGATATTACATTTGAAGTTTTATTTCCATTGCATGCGAAGTTTCAGCTTTATTAAAACCATCAGAGTTTGCGGATCGAACAAATTACAGCTTGAATTTAAACATAGCTACTACATAGCTTTTCATGTCTTTAACACAGCCGGCCTCCAGAGGGCATAAAATATCTGCCACATTCAAAATTTCAAAATAGTCATAAAATATAGCGAAAGCGTAGATCTAAACATGCCTACGAAAAAAAAAACATTTGTGGAAGCGGTTACGTGGTGTGTGCGTTATGAGAGATTTAAATACCACATAGCACTCACGAAGGAGGCAATGTCTTCTCAGCGTATTGTAAATCAAAGAAGCACAAGAAGCCGGTCATAAAATAAAAGTTCAGCTAAGACATATACATTACACCTTTACGCTCCGGGCAATAAATACTAGATCTTTACCCAGACACAATCTCCCCCACTGAACCCAGCGCCTTCCCAGCCACCTGCGCACGCAATGAAGCTCGCTAATAGAGGGACGCGCTAAGCGACGCTGTTTACTCTCTTCATGACGTCCCGTGAGCATGTGAGCGGTATTCAATCACTAGCGGCGTCATTTGCAATGAGGTGGGAGAGTCATCACCATCGTTTGTGCCTCCATTTGGCACTATAGGTAGAGCACCGTTAAACCCCCCTCCCACCCTACTTCAGCAGCCGCTGCCTGAGGCGCCATTACTCAGTTCATTCAGCGTGCCGCACGTGAGTGACCGATCCGAGCGCCTATTAAGAATGGCCTCCGGCGCGCACGCGCGCAAGCGAGCTAGCGTGCGCAGCGCGGGCGCCTCCCAGGAGGAAACGAGCGCCGTCGTCAACACGGGACCAAAACAGCGCAGGGATCGACGCCATGCCAACGAAATTAGAGACTTCTTTTTTTTTTCGCTCTCTCTTCTCTCGACGTGTTGTCCCTCCAGTCGACGTGTAAATGGCCCTTAACCAAAAGAGTGCAAGAAAGCTGGCACATGGAGCTCGTGAAACGGAGCTTCGCACATAAAACGATGGTCAAGCGTCGGGGCTGATGCGTACTAAAAAAAATGCATGAATAAAAAGAGTGGCATCGCCCTGAAACGGGCCGTCAAAAACAGAAGGCGTGCGCACAACTGTGCGGCGAACGATTTTCCGGCTGAGAAAACGCAAATGTCCAGCCTCTGACAACATGGATTTTAAGATGAAGGAAACGGTGTCTTTCATCTTTAATCATGTGTAAATGGCCGGAAACATCTTGCATTTTTCCCCACTCCTTTTTGTAGTGCCTTTGGGCCCTGAAAGTATTTTCAATAAATAAATAAATAAATAAATAAATAAATAAATAAATAAATAAATAAATAAATAAATAAATAAATAAATAAATAAATAAATAAATAAATACTTGTGAAAATAATCGGCTGGTGCAATACAGCATGATTTTTTTCGTAAGTCGAGATAGTTCAGGACAGCATTCACACACAACACAACACACACGCACGCACGCACGCACGCACGCACGCACAGACGCAGGCATGCACGTATATAGTATAACGCACATGTGTACACGCACACGAACACGTGAGGGTATACGATATATAGTACGCGTTCGCGTCCCCGTCAGATGCGGCGAGATGTGTTTTGGCATTCTGCCCCTAGTTATCGTGTACCTAAAAACCTCTCCTTACGCACTGAGGAACAAAACTACGCGGAACTCCAATGTGTCTCGCGGCTCAATTTCGGATCTGATACGAATACTAATGCATGTAGCTGATATTCTATAGCTGAGGGTAAGAAGAAGCAGGGGAGTCAGGTACGTCATGTAATGTGTCGAACAGGTAACGAATATGGTCTAAGAAAGTGGCTGCCAAGAGAATCGAGGACAGCAGAGGCTTATACAAATTTCACTATTCGATCACCCCTCGTATTTATAGAGAAATTAAATACAAGGGCAGGATTATGTAAGCACCAAACATGTCAAACTGCACAAAAAAAGTTCTTTTGCGCTATTCGAAGCAAAAAGTAAAAAATATATTCTGGTCATGTACATTACAACAAGCATAATTTACACCCGCCGCGGCGGCTTAGTCAGCTAAGGCGTTGCGCTGCTGATCGCGGGATCGAATCCCGGCCGCGGCGGCCGCATTTCGATGGAGGCGAAATGCAAAAACGCCCGTGTGCTTGCGTTGTAGTTCACGTTAAAGAACCCCAGGTGGTCAAAATTAATCCGGGGCCCTCCACAACGGCGTGCCTCATAATCAGAACTGGTTTTGGCACGTAAAACCCCAGAAAGAAGAAGGACAATTTGCTGTATTGATCATCACGTTACACTCCTTGGATGTTTCATCTTCTTGAGTGCGCTTTGATATGCATCCCATTCTCTTCTTTCCTTGAGTTTCTTTGTTGTTGTTATTACTATTAACAGTGCTTATCATGCGTCACTTATCGTTTGTTTAGCTTCTGTTTTTCTTGTAATCCCATGTTTTTTTTTTTTTTTGTTTTTTCATGGGAGGTCCTCCAAACTGTTCTCCACTTTCAAACCTGCCTCTGCATGTGAATACGCACTTGAATAACGATTTATAATGTTAAAGGCGAATGTTACGGTAAATTTCCTTGACAGGCTTCCTCGCACATCCCCATCCAGACAACCAAAATAGAAAAATGTGCGCTTTAATCACATGTAAATGCATAGATTTAATGAATGGAGTGCCCGGAAGTTCATCCCTGCTGCTAGGTGCGTGAGCTACAATTTCGAGAGCGCTTCGAGCACGAGTTTAGTTACAAATGTTGTATCGGTTAATTAAAAAACGTGTATGCCGGAAAGGCAGCCAGCTGTAACTGCGTTTGATACAGCATATTTTGATTACGCTCATCGCAAGCAGCTAACATTGTCCAGCCGCCTTACATATTTCGAAAAACTGCTTCGATAATAACTATGGGTACTTCCCCAGTTATCCATTACCAGGGGTCAAATTTCTCGTCGGCAAATTATGGCATTCCAGAATATAGCCGCACTTATACTATTAGACGCGGCGTGTAGCGTCACCTTACGGGGGTCGTTGGGGGATTTTCGAAAAAGGTGAATAGGGTTTTCATAGGTGAATAGGGTTTTCGGAAAAGCCATTTCATTTTACTGGGAAGTGCTCCCGCGAACAAAAGTCGTCTTGTTTGAATGCACGCGTGTAGTCGTGTTTGCAACAAGTCCCCCTTATATCGTGTGTCCCAGCTAAACGTTATCCAAGCTGTTCAACGAAAACAGAATGATTAAAGAGACACTGTGCAAGATACGATTTTAAGACCTACGGCGTTCAGTTGTCGGAACGCTCACGACCGAACACCGTAGGTCTTATAATTGTATCTTGCACTGTGTTTTTAAACCCTTTTTGTTTGTGTTTTTTTTCGTTGAGCAGCTTGGATAACGTTTGGCTGGCACACTCGGTATATACTGATTCGCAATGCTTCTTGCAGCAAACTTAAAACAGGGACCTATGGCGATTGATTCCACGCCCGAAAAAAGAAGCGACAAAACTTTCTGGGTGCAGATGGGTCGACACGCGTTTGGGGGGAAGCGCACTTGAGATGCCTATTAAAAAGTATTAATGCTTATGGCTGACACGGTCCCTCTTTTGTTTAACTGAGCACTAGTGAACTGCCACCGAGCCTCCTTCACGATCGGTCACGGCCCTTTGCACGAAGTATGATGAATGCAACACTGCATGTCGACGTCTAGAAGTCTGAATGAACTCGCCGCTGTATAGCCGGTTAAATGCATGTTGGTGGCTGTTGAGTTTGCGCGGAGCCCCGTCTTGAGGAAAATGTGCGTTTTCTGAAAGTCATTGCTAATGAGGCAGGCGAAGCAAGATGAAAGCGAACGGTTAACGATATCACCGACGCGAGCAAATGCTTAATCCGCCCTCAAGCCCCTGCAACAATGCCAGCAGTGGCATTAGCGACGCACGCATATCTTGAATAAAGTTTACATGTAAGTATTGCGTAGCGAAGTAAAGAAATGGGAATTCATTGGTGAAAACCCACTTTTGTTATTGCGAAGGATTACTGAGCGGTTCACTAACGGGAAATGCGAAAACGAGGCAGCTTTAAAGAATGTAGATTTGATTTTGGCTTCGTATATATATATATATCGAAGAAGTTGCAGGAATGCGGGTCCTCTCTTTTTTTCTGTAACCAACTTCTAGAAAAGAGAGAGAAACGTGGTGGGAAAGGCAGGGAGGTTAACCCAAAAAGATTCTGGTTTGCTACCCTGCACTGGGGGAAGGGGAAATGAAAGGCGGAAGGAATCGGGAAGAGAAAAAGCAGTCGCAAAAAAAATACAAGGAATAAAAAAATTTAGGAGGTTGGAAACGTCTGTGAGAACTATAGTCTGTCAGAAAGTCCACTCGATCGCAAAAACTTCAAGAGTGCCTTGACTGACTTGTAGTGTGACGACTGTATAGGCCGACGTTCCAGGACTGTCAGCTCTGAAAGCGGCCGGTGGTCAAGACGCGCCAGCGCGGTCGCGAGTGACTGCCTATGTGCGCTGTATTGGGGACAATGACAAAGTACGTGCTCGATAGTTTCCTCGTCGCCGCAGTGGTCACACGCAGCACTATCCTCCCATCCGATGCGGAAAGCAAACGACTTTGTAAATGCGACACTAAGCCACAATCGGCAAAGTACCGTTGTTTCGGGTCGGGATAGTCCAGTTGGAGTTCGAAGTCGAAGACAGGGGTCAAGTCGATGCATACGTGTGTGCTGCAAACTAGGTGTGTTCTACAACGATTGTGTGGCATCGTTTTCAAGCACTCGAAGTTTCGCTGCTGCATCTGTTCTTGACAGCGGGATTGGTTCCTGCGCACCGTCTTCATAAGCAGATCGAGCAGCTTCATCAGCCATATTCGTTGCCCATTACGCCACAGTGGCTAGGGATCCATTAAAAGGTGACGTCGTGTTCTTGCTCGACGAGGCGATGAAGGAGCTCTCGGATTTCAAGGACTAGTTGTTCGTAGGGTCCACGGCGTAAGGCGGAAAGCAAGCAATGTAGAGCTTCCTTGGAGTCACTGAAAACGCTCCATTTGTTAGGTGGTTCCTCACGAATTATGCGAAGTGCGCTACGAAGAGCAGCAAGCTCCGCAGGCTGTAGATGTCGTCTGGTGCGATGTCTTGAACTTCAAGGTGGAGACTTTCGCAAGAAAAAACACTGATCTCGCAGAACCGTCCATGGTGGTTGAACAATCAGTGTATAGATGGGTATGATCACTGTATTTTTCATACAGCAAGATCAGCGAAAGTTGCTTGAGAGTTGGTGATGAGAGTTGGTCCTTCGTTCGAATTCCTGGCACGGTCAATCGAATCTGTGGCTGAGACAAGCACCAAGGAGGAACCAAAACTCTCGTTGCAGCCGTGTAACCTGATGGAATGTATACACGATAAGGCAGTATATTGTCTGACAAAAAGAGGCGCGTGGTCGGTCTTCTGGCAGTGAGGCTAGATAGTGGGAAGGGGCGCGATCAAGGTGCCTGACGTGTGCTCTGAACGCTTCCATAATAATCTGAATCTTGGCTGGGTAGTCATGTGCAATTGCAATGGTTTCTGATGTTGATGTACATCGTGGCAACCCTAGACAGACCCTAAGTGGCTGCGCCTGAGCACTTTTGATTGTACGGATGTTAGTTCTACAGGTGTTGGTCAGCACTGCCAAGCTGTACCACAGATACCCGAGAAGCAGTGTCCTGTAGAGTTGCATCATCGCGTGTACTGAAGTACACCAGGATTTTCCTCCAAGAAACTTGAAGAGATGATAGATGGCTGTCAGGCGCTTCTTTATGTAGGTGACATGGGGACTCCAACAGAGGTCACGATCGATGATTACCTCTAAGAGCATGTGCGTTCTGACGTAACAGATATTTTGTCCATGGATGGACATGGCGTATGGTGTCATTCGTTTCCGGCTAAATGCGACCAATGCGCATTTTCCTGGGGAAATATTGAGGCCTTGTTCACTAAGGTATGTCGTTATCAATGTTGCAGACTTTTGGAGCCTTGCACGTACTTGAGGACGCGTCACGCCAGATGCCCAGGCGCATATGTCATCCGCATGTATTGACAACTTCATCGTATTTGGTAGGCATTCTACGAGAGCAATGAGCACAAGGTTGAAGAGTGTTGGGCTCAACACACCACCCTGTGGTACTCCACGGTGTGTATAGTGTTGAGAAGTTGGGCCGTCTTCGGTATTCACAAATAGAAACCGCATATGTAAATAACTGCGTGTCCAACGATAAAGCCGACCGCTGAGGCCAACCATTTCCTGAGCCTCTAATATAGCCTCATGAAGAACATTGTCATATGCTCCTTTGGTGTCGAGGAACATGGCGACAGATAATCGCTTACACGTCTTTTGATGTTGAACGTAAGTAACCAAATCGATGACGTTGTCAATGGAACATCGGTGACGTCGAAAGCCAGCCATTGCGTCTGGATAAACTTCATAGCGTTCCAGGTACCATTCAAGTCTGGCGAGGATCATTCGTTCCATCACCTTCCCAATGCAACTAGTGAGCGCGATTGGGCGGTAGGAAGGAATCTCTAAAGGAGACTTGCCAGGTTTGAGGAGTGGTATCATGCGGCTGGTCTTCCATTCTTGAGGAACATGTCCATTCTCCCAGGCCTCATTGAAGATGTTCAGCAGGGCACTTCGCGCTAGTTCACCGAGGTGGCACAAGGTATGTACGGTAGGAAATACCGTCTGGTCCAGGTGACGACGACCGATTACATAGATCAAGTGCCGCGTCGAGCTCTTGTGTGGTGAACGGCAGATCCATGCTTGAGTCCCGTGTGTCTGGAACGTAGTCAAAAGTAAGGGAACTTGATCCCGCTGACTGTCCTGTAATCATGGCACAGAAATCTTCCGCTACGTCGAGGTCTTGTCGGCGTTGGAAAAGTGCTAGTGCCTTGAATGGAAAGCGTTGTTACGGAACAGAACGTAGGCCTCTGGCAGTTCTCCATATTTGAGATAGTGGCTTGCGGGGGTCAAGGGACTCACAATACTTTGTCCGTCGCTGGGATTCCAGTTTAGCTATGCGGCGTTGTATCCTATTTTGAGTACGCCGGGCTGTCCTTAGATCGTGAATGGACTTCATGCGTCGGTATCTTCGTTCGGCGCGACGACGAATCGCACGAAGTAGCTCCAACTCTAGGTCGAATTGCGAGTACTTCGATGAGCACATGAGCGTGCACATAGCGGTCTGCGCCGCTTCTTTAATAGCTTCCTGCAGTCCACGTAAGAAACCTTTCTGACAAGCGTCCTGCAGGTGGTGTTTAAACACAGTCCAATAAATTCTTCGTAGTGTGTTAGGCGGGTTAGTGTTAGACATGCCGTCGATATTGAGGTAAGTGGCGATGTGATCGCTGCCATGTGTCTCAATGTCCAAAAAACCACTTAACACGCTTGGCAAAGCGGCGTGATACAAAGGTCAAGTCCAGGCAGCTGCTGTACAATGTGCCCCGTAGAAACGTAGGACTAGCGTCATTCAGCAGCAAGAGGTCATGATTGGAGAAAAATGAAGCGAGTCTTCGTCCGGTTGCGTTGACTTTTGAGCTTCCCCAAATGGTGTGATGGGCGTTAAGTCCCCGGTGATAATCCAAGTGCCAGGAGACGCTTTTATTATGTCTTCTAGTCATTTGGTGTCAAACGGGCTTGATGGAGATAGGTACGTGCCTACAAAGTGAGCTTTCTGTTTTTGACGGTTAAGCAGACATACTGATTGCCGTCATGAGGTTCCACAGGCTGGATGACGTAAGTAAGCTCACGGCGAATAAAGACGACTACCTTGCTATTTTCGTTGTTATTTGAGGACGTAATTGACTCGTAGCCGGATAGTCAGATAGGGTGTGTTAAATTTTGTTCGCAGATAACGATGATTGGAAATCGGTTAACATGTACAAACTGGCGAAAATAAGCAATGCGAGATCTTAGACCTCTGGTGTTCCACTGAATAATCGATGCTTCTCTGACCTTCCTTACGAAATGGCTGGTGGTTCTCAGCCATAGTTCACTCGAGGGTTGCTAGGACTGGGCTCAGCGAGTCCAGCACTTGTAGTCCCCTTCGAGCGGATGGAGTTTCAATGCTGTTCAGCATTACTCTGATGACATCAATTATGGACCGCAACATCGAAATGATTTGGCGGTCTACTCTTGGCACAACTTCAACTGAATGTCGCTTCGATGGAGGCATCAAACGTGTAGGCTCCTTGGAAGGCTGGGTGCTCGGAAGCGCTGGCCAGTCTATTACAAGGGAAGGATTTTCCGTTGGAGGCCTCCTTGTGATCTCAGGTCTGATTGTACTTGAAGCTGATCTCGTTGGCACAATCGGTGCATGAACTGCACCTTGCGTTGTACGTTTCCGTCGATGACGACTGTCGACGCCGGATCCTTTCAGCAGCTTCACTGTGAGATGAGCTGTCCCTAACCATCTGTTTCAGGATAGCAAATTCTTTTTTGATCCGTGGGCAGTCTTTAGATATGGCTTCATGAGAACCGTTACAGTTGCCGCATCTAATATTTGTTGCGCGGCAGACGTCTGCAGTGTGCGACTCCGCGCACCGAGGGCACACTGTAGATTTTGCACAGGCGCCCTTGACATGTCCAATTCTGAAGCATTTGTGGCATTGAAGTGGCTTAGGGACAAACGGCCGAACCACATGTCGGAAGTGACCGACCTTGACATGCGAAGGAATAGAGTCGCCCTTGAAAACTATCTTCACGCAGCGGCTGTTTCCGAGGCGGCATACGTGCGTTATGACTACTCCTTCATACGCCGGTTTAATCAGAATGGGCAGGTCTGAGTTCATAATTGCCAGGTCAATGTCGTAGATTACGCCGGCAGTGCAGGTTTCTTCCATTGGTATAACCGGTCTTACTTTGATGTTTCCCAATTCTGTTATTTGTCGGACCTTATCCAGCGCATTTCCCCGGGTCATGTCGACAGCCAAGACGTTCTTTCGCGTGTTTAGTCGGACCTCCTTAATTTCGTTTGGCGCCATTCCCTCAAGGAAAATGGAGAGAGCTTGCCTGTTTAATCCTCGAAGGCTGATGGAATAATCCACAGGTATGAAAAGGATGGTGGGCGGCCAAAGCTCAGGTTTTGCATGCAGGGTTGATGTTCTCCCGGGTGATGACGTCTTGATGAGTCTCCTTTTTGCCTTTCGGCTCCTCACTGATACAAAGCTGTCGTCCGATGAGTCGTCGCCTGTGACTGAGTAAATCTCAGTGTCTTCGCTGGTGCTAGACCAAGTACCTGGCTTCCTTGAGGAGCTTGTCAAAGTAGACCTCTGGCCCGGCGGGATTGTAGCATCCGCATCCATGGCCACGAGAGCAGGAGCCTCAGTGGAGTCCTTCACTGCTGGTGGTCCAGGTGCCCCTTGTCAATGAAGAGCTCGCCGTGGTAGACTTCTGGCCACACAGGACAGCGGGAGGCTCCACGTCCATAGCCGCAAGCAGGACGCTTAAAGCGCCCCGGAAATCGTGGAAAATTGGACGAAATATAGCTAGCCGAGATAGAGGCGTTCTAGTCAAAGATCAACTTCTAGAAAAAATCAATCATTGCTTGCGGTGCATATAGGGAGTCAAAAACTTTACTGAGCACCGATAACGAAAGCACAGAGGCAATTGTACCGCAAAGTATACACGGCCGATGTTATTGTACTCTCAGGCAAATGACTGCGTAGTCAGCCGGCTATAAAAAGTGTGAAAAAGCTTCATGATATCTGGAAAGCCTAGCGACAGGCCTGGCATGCTACTGCAAGCGAGATGGTGAAAGATTAAAGAAAGTGCGATAGAAACAAAGCAAACACGCACACACACTAACACATACAATAACACAAATGCACTAACATAAATGTTATTCAGCGAGTCTCATTGGAGACATGTATCCTGCAGAAACGCTATAAGTGTTTCAGTGGCGCGCAGATGACGGTCTGCATGGTGCCACGGTCCAAGTACGTCTCGCAGCTAGAAATAACACGGCTTGCATAAATCTTGCATAATCGTGCATAACACGGCGGCTTGTGATAGTCCCGTGTACTTAGATTTAGGTGCACGTTAAAGAACCCCAGGTGGTCCAAATTTCCGGAGTCCCCCACTACGGCGTGCCTCATAATCATAACTGGTTTTGGCACGTAAAACCCCATAATTTAATTTTTTTTTTTGCTTGTGATAGTAAAATTCACTGTGGCAAGCTATAGTGAAAGTTTGTGGAACATCTTTTATAACACCCAGAACGCAGCTGTGCGAGCTTGATGAACAGCACTCACTCCTTTTCTCTTCAGGTAACTGTTGCGGTATATAAAAAAAAGAAAAGCGTGTATCTTCTTGGCACCGCAAAGTCTTATGATGGGTTTCATGTGCCAAAATCACGATCTGCTTATGAGGTACGCCATGCACACACCCAATTTGTGTGTGTGAGCAAAAGTGAGCAAAATGGTACGTCGAATGTGTCATCATTACTACATAAACAATTGCAGAGCTAAAGACGCTGATAGCGACTCTCTCATTTGGCTCCACTGGTAACTTCAAGGCAAGGAGTCAACGCGGCCCGAAACTGAAGATAAGCAAATCACTGCTAGTTGTCACGCCGAAACTGCGTATAGAGGTCTTGCGCAAATTGAACATGACAGCAGGAGGCTATTTACGGGGAAATGAGAAACCGAACAGGCTAATAGGAGGAGGAGGCGAAAGTATCCGCCACGGTTTCGTTCTCTATGCGGTTCACACGTGCCGTTGAAGACGTCATAGACTTGGCGTTTATTCGATGCGCGCGTGCCAACGATGCTAGCAACAACACCACTACACGGAGGAAGGCTTTGCGGAAGACGCGCGAGAAGTTTTCTGCGAGACTGGTTTCTGTGATCCAAGCGTGTCATATAATCCGCGAACCCGTGGGGCCGATTCGAGAGTGTTTTGGACTCGATTAACTAACGTCGCCCGCACTCACGTCTGTATGCGCTTGCTCATACGAAACACTCACCTTTCTGGGCTCATGCTCATAGCGTGTAGCGTTTGCAACGCACGATAAACAAAACGTGCTGTGGAACACTCAGAAAAAGACTCGTTGAGTGTGCAAGCGATGCAAATTAGAAAATCTCTCCCTGCACGCCAAAGGATTTGCCTCGCTTGAGAATTTTATTATGTCTCTATGTACCGGCGCAGTGATTATATTGTGACGTCCTGAGTGGATAGTTGTTATAGATTTTATACAGGCTACGAAAGAGGAGCCGTACGCCGCATTCGCGTAGAAAGATTTGCCTCGCTTGAGACTTTTCTGAAGTCTATCTATGTACCGGCGCAATGATTATATTGTGATGTCCTGAGTCAATAGTTGTTATAGATTTTATACGGGCTACGAAAGAGGAGCCGTCCGCAGCATTCGCGTCGAAATTCTGCCTACACTCCTATAACATGCAACAAGCAGTGTTCTGTTATTTAATTAACGTGCGTTGTATCTCACCTTGGATAACAGTTTTAGCACCAGTGGACGAGGACGGAAGGGAGACGTTGAAAACACTGTGCACTAACTTCAATAATTTATTCCCACAAAATAAAAAACCTTTATACACCGTTCACAGTAGCGCCACACCTGATCAATACATCAAAGTGATCTTTCCAAAAAGGCCGTTTCTTTATCTAACAGGTCGATAGACTGGTTGCTTACACAGCTTTGACTACTCCGATTGATCGCCTGTGCGCCAATAATTTCGCGCACATGTTTATCTCTGTGCCTGGCCAGAACCACACTATCACGAAACAAAGGAGGGCAGCTGCATTCGTGACAGTGAACAGACAGATGACCGTCACGGTAATTTAACACATTTAAACTATGCTCTCTTAAGCGGTCATTATAAGACACCGTCCTGTCTGTCCTATCGACTTCTTACCACAGGACAGCGGCAACTCGCACACCACTGCCTCTTTCCACTCCACAAAATAATTTCGATGTCGCTTGGAACGCCCAACCGCAGACTTTCGGCACGGGTCTGTTAACCGGCACACTATGGTAAGTTTTTATGAGCTGAAAGAACAACTTTTGTGCTCACGCGACTCGAATTTTTCTTTTAAGACAGTGAGCTGCCCTGTGTAGATAGGGCACAACCGCTACCTTTTGTTTGTTTTGCGTCTCTTCATTTGCTGTGTCCTGAGTGCTATTTCCTACACAACATCGTTTCAGCAAACCCTCTGCTAAACAGACCTATAAGGACTTCGGATTTATTCTTCAGGCTTCTGTAAATCCTGTGATGGCACGTATTTTTTAAAGTATTTCCAAGACATAAGTTAGCAATCCTTATGTTAAGAAGTTTTGAATGGGCGGAGTTGTGCAGTAACAAGGGCTTATTAGCTCTAGGCTTATATAACCACACGTGTGTTGGTCCGAGAACTCAAGCTGGGTATCTAAATAGCGCAGTGCTCTTCGGCAGGCGATTCAATCGTCAGTGTTAGTGGATTAAGGGCTTCAGTAAAAACTTTAAAAAGTCTATCCACTGTAGAATGCGTGCCCAGATTAAAACAAACTAAATATTCGTCGACATATCTGAACACCTTAAAGACGCTAAAATCAATCAATGCATCTGACAAGCTTTTGTTACGATCGGCTAAATATATGTCGCTAAGTAGAGGCGCCAAACACGGGCCGATGAAGACTCCTTGCTTGTGAATAAATGCACCATCATTCCATTATGCATATGTCGAGTTAAGTTAAAAGCGAAGCAAAATCTAAAAAACCCTGGACGGATAACCAAGCTGAGTTTTCAAATGCAACTATGTCGAAGTGATCAATGCACTCTTCCACGCACACGCAAGTCAGTAGTTTATTGTGAGGCAAGGAGTTATACATATATTTTATGTCAATAGAACATGCAGAAAAACTTTTGCCAGAATTTTCTTTCAAGAAATCTACGGCTTCCACTGAGCTTTTCACCAAAAACGGGTCGTCAACGTTCACAACTCTGAGTTTTTCTTGCAAAAAAAAAGTGCGGTCGCTTTTTTTCAGGTCCCGTTTTCCGAAACTCGAGGTGCCCATCGAGGTGCCCTTAGAGGACATTCGGGTTTATACGACTTTGCACTAAACATGATCTGCAAGTATCCAGCCTTTCCATTGTCGATTTCACGCTCTAGACGACTAAGGTCTGCTTTCTTGCACAGTTTCCTGGCCTCTATAATAAGCCTTTTTAGGAATACGTCACGGCTCTGGTTAAACATAGCAGCAATAGCATAGCGGCGGGCCTTATTACCAAAATCAATATCCTTTAAAATTACAAGATCTCCTTCCTTATCAGCGGAAAGAACAGATAACCGGTGCTCTTTCAAAGACAAAATTACGCGTCTAACCGGTAACCGTGAAACTACAGATTTGTATCTCATCGGCAACGTTTTTCTTCTGTATCCTCTAAAGGAAAGCAAGCAAACCCTCTGCGTAAATATATGCTGAAGGATTGCACCTGCAAACACTCTTCTGACAGCGCAGTGACGGGTGAGCAACCTCTACCTCTAGGACGAGTGACCTCTATTTGCTAGGCTCAAAAATATTGATCACTTACTTTCCTTTGGCTACGCATGGCGCTTCGGACATCGAGGTGCTAGAAACGCTAAATTTAACTACATCATATGAGCCCGTCGGTCATTGGTTGAGTTGCTAACTCGCGCGGCCAATCGGCATGATGCAACGCGACCGTGTAATGCAGCAGGAGGTGCCGTTGAGGTGGCAACGTGAGCATATGGGTGTACTTGAGAGAGACATAATTATTATGAGAGAAAAGCTGAGAAGTCTGTCTGAATCAATGTTCTTACCTGCTACTCGGCGTTGGGGGAAGGGGAATAGGTCTAGTATGAAAGAATAGAGAAGGTGTTGATTAGGAGGATGAAGATGGTGGTGAAAAACTTGCACGGTCCAAGATTCTTCAAGTTCTCTTGTCCAGTCCGCTCTCATGCAAACATTTGTTGAGAGCCTTCAGACTATCAGGCTGATGACGAGGATCAGGCGAAGCTCCCAATAGAACCTTTCAGTCAATGGTGCAACGACAAATTTCGGCAAGATGTCTGTCAGCGATTTTCTCTGTACATCAAATCGTGGGCAGATGCACAAGAGGTCTTCTGACGTCTCGGGAATTCCGCATTCCTCACATTTCGGACTATCCGCCACGCCGATGAGATGCAGGTAGCGCCGGGTGAAGGCCACGCCTAATCGTAATCTGTGCTGTAAGCTTGCATTGAACCTTTTCATGGTGGGTGGTATCCGTATTTTCATCTCTAGGTCGAGTTCGTGAAGTCGGAAATGAAGATAACCTGGCGAAGCCCAATATACTGCGGTATTATCGCGCAGAAGTCTATACACTAGGGCATTAGTGTCTGGTGGTGAAAATGGGATGGACACTAGTGCGGCATTAATGCGGGCCATCTTTGCCTCCACATCGGCGAGCTCATTTCCATGTAAGCCACAGTGTCCCGGAATCCACTCAAATCTTATGCAATGGCTAGCTTGTAGGGCGACATCGTGTGATTCGATCACCTCTTGAGCCAGGACATGGAAAATTTCTCGTCTAAGTGCAGAATCGATCGCTTGAAGTGCCGGCTTGGAATCCCAAAATATGGTCTAAGTCTGATGCGGCTCTATTGATGTATAAGGAATTACCTCCCGAATGGCAACAATCTCTGCTGATGTTGATGTAGTTTAGTGGTCGAGATGGAAGCGCTTACTGATCTTCATAGTCGGTATTACGAATGCCGCGGTTGAAGTGGATGTTGACAACGACCCGTCAGTAAATATATGTATGGAAGCGGCATATTATCCTGCTATGTGGGATAAAATAAGTTGTTTAAATTCACATGAGGGTATACGTGATTTTTCCTGACTCCTGGAATGGATAGGTTCACCACATGTCTTGTCAAATTCCATGCTGGTACGGCCACTGCTTTTGCCATAATAAAACTTGAGGGAAGGACGCTCTCACGACGCGAAAGAGATTCCGAGAAAGTGCTGTCTGGACACGAATCGTCAATAGAAGGTGACGTTCATGGCGAGTCAATCGTCGAAGATATGCCCTTAATGGTTCGCATGAGAGATATGCCTCTATAGAAGGTGCACGTGCTTCCGCAATCACGCCCTTTGTCGAAGTACAACGTGGCAGACCAAGGGCGCTATAACGTAAAATGATTCCAAACTGTTTTGATTCCAATTTCTGCAATCAGCCTCCACGATTGGTCAAAACATTTTCGGGCCACTCCCAACTTCGTCTGTCTGTCACGCGACGTCCCGAAAACTGCGATAGCTCCCCATCTGATATAACGTGTACACACTGATTATGCATGATTAAACCGCACAAAAGAAAAAGTAATCATTCCTGACTCGACGCCTTTTCACCATTAGCCCTCTGCTATTAGTCCAATGGTTACTCGCTACGCCCACTTCGCTTGTCTGTCACGCGACCTCACCAAACCGCGAAAACTCACCACGTCAAAGTGACGTATACGCGAAAAAAATACATTAATATGCCGAACAAAACTGATTTTTTTTTCTGAATAGCCACAGACTGCCCCATTCCGAAACGAATAGAAGATGGCTGCCCGCCGATCGCTCAGGTCCTCGCTGCTCGCACCTGCCGGTGAGCATGTATTTATTTGCGCATGATAAACCTTTTTGCGTGGCAGTAAAACATTATCGAGCCCTTTCGGCATGCATACGACATCGATCTGCCAACTCTTCTGAGCTGAGGATCCGTTTTAGTGGCATTTTTATAATTCCTTTGCACGCCGCCCCGATTTTCGACCAGCCACCGCAAGCTAAGTAAGGTGAAGCGGACCAATCGGAGAATCCGGCACCACCCTCTTGATGCGGTTATCTATTTTCACTGTGCTGGCTCGGCTCCATCGAAACCCGCTCCACTAGAGCGTGCTCCTCGCCTCTCATCAGCCAATTAGATAAGAAAAACCGCTGAGGGTAGACAATGTTATTGGTTTTGAAAGCGAACAAAGGTTACCTCCTATAAACGAGGAGAGTGTTTGATTGGATTGTTCAGACAACGCTGCGGGTCACCACCCGATGCTTGCGTCCGTGGTTACGTAAATTTGACGTCAGGAGTTTGGAATCAAAACAGTTTGGAATCATTTTACGTTATAGCGCCCCAAGACGTGTTCTCAGTGCTTGAGCTAAGCTTTCCAGTGTACGTAGGCAGGAGGGGCGAATGTTTGTAATAATCGGTAAACTGTATCGTAGGTAGCCTACGAAAAGTGATTCATACAGCTGCAGCAAGATCTCTCTGACGGGCCCCACTTTACGCCTGCTATATACAGTATATTTAAGCATGTGTATGAATCTGCTTAATTTGGACTTGAGTATTGACACTTGCTTAGACCAGGACAGGTTTCGGTCAATCATCACTCCTAGGAATATCTGGTCCGTTACGTACCGTAACGGTTAATCTTAATCTGGTAGCGGTGCATCGCCTTTCGTGTAAATGCAAGGACCGCCCACTTATCAGGCGCTAATTGGAGACCTCGCTGCTGCAAATACTTCGAGGTGACCGACACTGCACGTTGCAGTCTTGCACGAAGTTAACCCTTATTGGATTCGCCGATATAGTGCCATAGGCTACCAGCATAAGCCTATACGCTGACGATATCTGCATATGGGTGCACTTGAGGCACGGCAGTCCCAAATAGAACGCGGGAAGGTTCAGATAAGTGCGCAGCCTCGCACCGGCAGCACGTTTTGACGGGTAGGAAACCGAAAGAAAAACGAGAAAAAAATGGCGGCGTATCGATCTTTTGGAGGTGATTGGCGACGTTAATACGATTATCAAGCTATTATGGGTGCGTTGTTGGCGTGAATGGTGCACTGGTTATCTGCCATAGCAAGTAGCACATACCCAGCTGTAGGAAGCGAGCTAGGAAGAGAGCTCTTCGCCCACAGGCAACGAGAACTCGCACGCGTCCTAGTTCCGAGTGGCATAAGTTGGCGTTAAAGAGGTTCATCGAAGAGCAGGACATACCCAGTGTTACATACCAAGTTGCCCAAGTTGGTCCGACGGTTGATTTCAATCCTGGTTCCCTCAGCACAGCATTAGACCGTGGACTACCCAGTAACCCAAGTTGGCGTGAAATAGGTGAGCCGAGAACAACCGCACAAAACGACATACCGCAAATTGGGCGAGGTTTCCAAAGAATGCCAATCGCGTTAAAAGAAACGGAGTAAACGACATTATAGCCGTGGTAATTCGGCGCAAAGCTGGAACCATGGAGTCGCACCAAAGGAAAAGTTGTGCAAGAGAAAGGCAAATATAAGTGTTATGCGTTATTAATAACATTTTTACTTTAGAAAAACTTATTTCAAGACGTTGATTTTCAGATAAAGGCTAGTTAAATGTAAGCTTATTTTGACATTTTGACGCCATAACGAGAGGTCGTAAAAATATTTGACCGGGTCACCTATCCACTATATTCTGAGCCCTCCTAAGGAATAGAAAGCTAAAAGAGACCAGATATATTATTGCGATATCAATTATACAGGCGTTCCTGCAGGCGCGTTTTCTACGCCAGGAGGCCTACACACACTGCAAGGACGCTTAGTGCTAAATGTGCGCGAGTTGCACATGGGAATGAAAGGGTAAATTGTGTTTTCTTCAAACGTGCGCTTTCCTTCATCCTCTTTATTATAAAAAAAAGAGTGCTGATCCAAACTCCCTATGTTGTTGTTGTTGTTGTTGTTGTTGTTGTTGTTGTTGTTGTTGTTGTTGTTGTTGTCGTTGTTGTTGTTGTGTTGTTGTTGTTGTTGTTGTTGTTGTTGTTGTTGTTGTTGTTGTTGTTGTTGTTGTTGTTGTTGTTGTTGTTGTTGTTGTTGTTGTTGTTGTTGTTGTTGTTGTTGTTGTTGTTGTTGTTGTTGTTGTTGTTGTTGTTGTTGTCCCCATGACCTGATGCTCAGCTGCGCAATACCAGAGCCACTGAGCCACGACGGCGGGTGAGCGCGAACTGCCAGCTACGTATATCCAACAACATTATACTAATCCATAAGAAGGGAGACATTAAAGAATTAAAGAATTATAGACCCATTCGCTTGCTTTCAATATTGTGTAAAATATTCACCAAGGTAATTTCCAATAGAATCAGGGCAACACTTGACTTCAGTCAACCAAGAGAACAGGTTGGCTTCAGGAAGGGATATTCTACGATGGATCATATCCGTGTCATCAATCAGGTAATAGAGAAATCTGCATAGCACAATCAACCTCTCTATATGGCTTTCATAGATTATGAAAAAGCATTTGATTCAGTAGAGATACCAGCAGTCATAGAGGCATTGCGTAATCAAGGAGTACAGGAGGCATACGTGAATATCTTGGCAAATATCTACAAGGATTCTACAGCTACCTTGGTTCTCCACAAGAAAAGTAGAAAGTTACCTATGAAGAAAGGGGTCAAGAAAGGAGACACAATCTCTCTAATGCTATTCACTGCATGCTTAGAAGAAGTATTCAAGCTCTTAGACTGGGAAGGCTTAGGAGTGAGGATCGACGGCGAATATCTCAGCAACCTTCGGTTTGCAGATGACATTGCCCTATGCAGCAACAATGGGGACGAATTACAGCTAATTATTGAAGACCTTAATCGAGAAAGTGTAAGAGTGGGGTTGAAGATTAACATGCAGAAGACAAAGATAGTGTTCAACAGCCTGGCAAGGGAAAAAGAATTCAGGATCGCCAGTCAGCCTCTAGAGTCTGCAAAGGAGTACGTTTATCTTGTTCAATTACTCACAGGGGAGCCTGATCATGTGAAACAAATCTACAGAAGAATAAAATTGGGTTGGAGTGCATACGGCAGCCATTGCCAAATCCTGACTGGGAGATTACCGCTGTCATTGAAAAGAAAAGTGTACAACCATTGCATTCTACCGGTGTCAACATATGGGGCATAAACTTGGAGGTTAAGAAAGAACCTCGAGAACAAGTTAAGGACCGCACAAAGAGCGACGGAACGCAATATGTTAGGTCTAACGTTAAGAGACAGGAAGAGAGCGGTGTGGATCAGAGAGCAAACGGGGATAGTCAATATTTTAATTGACATTAAGGGGGAAAATGGAGCTGGGCAGGCCTTGTAATGCGTAGTATTGATAACCGGTGGACCATTAGGGTTACAGAATGGATACCAAGAGAAGGGAAGCGCAGTCCAGGACGGCAAAAAACTAGGTGGGGTAATGAAGTTAGGAAATTTAGCAGGCGCAAGTTGGAATCAGCTAGCGCAAGACAGATGTAATTGGAGATCGCAGGGAGAGGCCTTCGTCCTGCAGTGGATATAAATATAGGATGATGATGATGATGATGATGATGATGATGATGATGATGATGATGATGATGATGATGATGATAGTGATGATGATGATATCCAACAATCAAAGGAAATTTAACCCGCTGTGGTTGCTCAGGGGCTATGGTGTTGTGCTGCTGTGCACGAGGTCGCGGGATCGAAACTCGGCCACTGCGGCCGCATTTAGATGGGGGCGAATTGCGAAAACACCTGTGTACTTAGATCTAGGTGCACGTGAAAGAACCCAAGCTGGTCCAGATTATTCCGGAGTTCCCCACTACAGCGTGCCTCATAATCAGATGTTAGTTTGGGCGCGTAAAACCCCATAAAAAATAAAAATAATAAAAAGAAAGGACATTTAGACCGGTAGAACAATGCACAAAATCACGTGACAAAAAAAAAGCTATAAAAATACTGCGGCACATCTTTCCAACGTTAGTCAATGTCGGTGTTGCCATCAGCACCGATGTTGCTGGTGTAATATCCTTCTCCAAGAAAAGGAGCCCCAGAGTGTTGGCGCCGGAAAAATTGGCACCATTTTTCGGTCACTTTTTATATATTATATAGATGTATAAACACCTCCCGGCACGTGCTTTACACACCGGCTTTACTCCGTTTATTTTATCTGCGAGACGCCACGTGCCCCGGCACAGCGCAACTTTTCCTCATAATTTCCTTCCACTGGGCCACTCGCGGCAAGGTTCAGGAAGGAACACTTAACCCATCACGTCGTTTCTCTACAAATGCTTCGGCCACCAGGCAGGATGTCCGTGCTTTCATCGCGCAGCACGTCGCTGCGACGAGCGTGTCCTGCGTTTCTTCCCTGCCAGACCGCCTCTATACTGGGCTAGGTTTACACATTTCCCTCTGCTAGCAGGAACTTCTCTGCCGCGCATTCAGTCACTAGCGAGCGCAACAAAGTTAGGGAACCGCCAATGTTGCGATGCAGTATTAATTACTGAAACATCTTATGGCAGAAAGTTCGTGGAGAAGACAAGACGAGACAAAGGAAGCCTCTGCTGCCATTCATGCTTTGAGAGTACAAAAGGCATAATAGAGAACAGGGAAACTACAGAAAAAAAATTGTTGATCCCTCTTTCGTATGAATCGGTAGAACACGAAAGTGAAACGTGTCTTCAGAAAAGCTGTTGCATGTATATTGTGCGTGAAAAATTAAGTTGCAAGTAGCCATCAGCGGCACCCTACCACTGCACATGGATCCTCGACAATTGCCACACAAGCGAAAGTTGTCGAAGGACTCGGGACCGGGAGACAGTGCATTGCACGCGCCGGTGCGCTGCGCAAGTCCGCCATAAACCACAGGCATTCGCAAACCGTACAAGCGAAACCGAACGGGTTGTTAGTAAATCGCTTCGTGAACTCAAGGTCCGCAGCAGCGAAAGGCGCATGATTTGCGGGTCGGCGACCGTGTTGCAGCCTTGCTTGGCACGCGGCGTCCAGTTCGCGAGCGGCGTCCTGCTGCCGAGTCATTTAGGCGAAGGTACGAGAATTTTGGTCCTGCTCCGTAGCGTCTTGCGCAGCCAGTTGGGTTGCGACGCACTCAGCTTCAAGAATGCGAGTGGCAGAGTTCGCAGCGTGCGCCGCAAACGCGCGAAGGCGTTCTGCTTCACGGTGGCGTGTCTTTCGCCGGTCCAAAGCGAGATTCGCCCGTCGACGTCGTTGCCTTTCTGTGCCGCTTAGCGCAGCGGTTTTCTTAGTTGGTGTCATCGCAAGCGAAACAGTAGGCGGCTTGTAAGCACTCTTGATGCATGTTGAAGCTGCACTACGCAGGCGACGAGGCGTCATAGGCTAATCCGACGCGAAAGACAAACCATGTGCGGAAGGCTTACACCGCCTACACCAGGCTACACCACGTTGGAGCCGCCGCTGCGCTGAGACTACCGGAGCGCTCACTGTCGGAGCTCCGTCAGTGTCATGATGCAGTACTTCGCTTCACCGCTCCTTGATGGCGGCGCCATCCCTGTCAAGAAAGCATATTTTCTCCGTTCGCGCCGGACGTCACATCCGTTACAGGAAGTTGATCGTGGACCCCGGCATAAAACACTTTCGTGTTAAAACGAGTATATTTAGCTTTGACTAACATCGCCATGTTCTCAACATCTTTTTAAGTGCGACCTACTGTTGATAAACTGTTCGCAAACAAGTTGTCTTGTCCACTGGCCCAGCCCCTCCCCCCCTTTCTCCCGACTATTTTTCAGACATGCCAGCACTTCTGACACATGACTTACCTTGTTTTAGAAGTTGCGCAGAAAATTTATGGGTGGCCAAATTTCAGCGTGCAGTGCACGAGCACCCCCCCCCCCCCCCCATCTCCCTGCCTATTTTTTCTATTAGTTGCCAGTATGCGCGACGTGGCCTATTCAGCGGGAGCTTTAAGCGGCGAAATTATAGAACTTTCTGGTATTTGTGAACAGCAGTTTGGACTTAAATGCATTCCTTCGTTTTTCTTCTATCGTTTGTTTGTTTTTGTTTTCGTTTTCATTTATTATTGTTATTATTTAGTGCAATGAACATTTTCTCTTTATATCGAGACATTATGAGAAATGAAGCGCGAAGAGCAATAGAAATTAAACTAGATGTATTCCATTCGGCGAGCTGCAGCTGCGGCATCTGTCGCATATCGTAATTCTGTTCCCAGAAGATGTAGCGCCATCTGTAAGCTACCCCAGCAAGCTCCTTTTTATTCAGCACGCGACAAAATGTGAAGGGCCATAAATGCGCGAGCACGTAGAATACGACGTATTACAATTGAGAATTACGTCAACTTGACGTTGAAGAAAACACGCGCCAATGTCTGTACGTGACAGCAGAAAACAAGCAAACAAGCAAAAAATAAACTCCGCATCAAACATCAACGGCCCCACGTAGCTATCGAACTTTCGTATATATTGGGCAAGCATGATCATACATGAGAGCCGGAGGGTACTTTTCTTTAGGTTTTGAATCAACTGCGCTTCAGTTGCGAGTCAAGCTGAGTGACCCAATAGTCTTGAGTGTCAGACAAACGTACGTCTTCAATCGTTTGAAGAAAGATAAGATAAACTCGAGCGACATAGCCATTCAAAACGTGCGGCCAATATCAAACAGCTACCTACTCATTCACGACAACCAAAAGGTTCTATAGCAACTAATGTGGCGCGGCGGGCTTCAAATCGAGAAGTAGGTAAAAAAAAAACTATAGAAATCCATTACATGAAATTGACTGAAACCCCTGGTCCCTTAAATTCAGTCCCTCTTGCTCTGTAAAACTCGGATAACAACCATGACAAACAAAGAGTCATTTTATTTTATTTTTCCCACAGCTGCGCAGTGAAAAAAGAAAAGAGGAAGCGTAAGACATACATCGTTTCTACAAGCACAGTTAGTAAGCATTGCATGGCCTTGACGATAACGACAATGCAGACGTGCTGTTTGGAGGAGACGTAAGACATTTAGCTATCAGTGAAAGCTTCATTTGTAGCGTTCCTCATTGTATAAATTACGCAAGTACTCGAGTGTCGTCAAGACCTTTCCTTTTTTTCTTTTATTTTTTCCTTTTTTTGAGTTGTGGTCCTCTTTCGTTAATGCTCTTCCTCAGATGCTCGTTCCTTCACACAAGGCGCAGGTGCCTTCCTTTTGCACAACGCGCCCTCCGTGACCCTCGGTCATTATTGCGAGTTAATGCATACTTCGGCAACATGACAAATTCTGCCAGGGCTCGATAACGCGGATTGATTCCTTATGTGTGTGCGTGTGGATGCAGGATGACGTGACGTATCTTAGAGCGTTGTGATGCAATAGAAATCGACTGACGTCTTCAGTCAAGCTTGACATGGTCCGTTCATGACAACTTGTCACGATAATATGAAACATTACTACGAAGGTGTATGCTGTACTTCAAAGGAAAGTGTCACTGTGCGCCCGTGAGAAGAGACGTCACAACGAAACAAAGTGAATGGTGCACCATCAGAGCGGAACTTTGGCAACCAGAGTATATACTGCCGAATTCATTTTATTTCCGCAATATAAATCTTTTTTTTAATATAACGGGAAAGCGGTTGAACGGAATGTAACGGAAGACCAGATGAAAGACACCAATAATACGGGCTGCAGACTTCTAAAAGTAATCACAAATCTTTGCATTGGCCTATGTGCATGTAGTACTGTTTTAGGCTACAAATTCTTTTTAGAGCCTGGACCTACCGCGGAGCTATCTATATCGCCAAAGCTTGATCGAAGTGTAAAATTGGATAGCGCAGCATACGGTCTAATTTGGCGCGCCGTGGTTGCTTAGTGGCTTCGGCGTTGCGCTGCTATAGGCACGAGGTGGCGGAATCAAATACCGGCCGTGGCGGCCGCATCTCGATGGAGGCGAAATCCTGAAACCCCGTGTGCCGTGCATTGGGTGCACCACTTTAAAGAAGCCCAGGTTGTCGAAATTAATCCGGAGTCCCCTACTACGGCGCGCCTCATAATCAGATCGGTGTTTTGGAACGTAAAACTTCCAGAATTTAACTTAAGATGCTTCGAGCCGGGAAGAATTCTAGCCAGTTCTAGTCATTCTTTTTTACGGAAGGACACGTTCTCGATTTAATGCGTGCATTTTCTACCTTGCTTGAACACAAGGCGGCATCTTTTCGTACCAATTAGCCGTGCTTCGCTGACTACACTACCTGCAAAGCAACTGTCCCGGCGAATTATGAACGTTTGTCATAACACGGTGTTGTACATCAAAAGGATGAACATATTTACACCTGATATAACGCCAGTTAAACCTTGACTGTTTTCTAGAACAGAGTCACGCAGCAGGTACAGGCAGTCGTACGCGTGGCGCCGTTTAATTGACTTGAATGATTCAAACACAAAATATGATTTCTGCGGCGGTGTTCTAGATTTGTTACGGGGAACGAGGTGTTAAGGAGGAGGAGGCTGGTTAAGGTTCACGAATGGATTGCCCATACAAAGCAACATTCAGTTTCTAGATATTATTTTGTCGTTCCTGGACGATCATGTGCGTTCGCAATATTGTACGAGATCACCTAAACATTTGCAGAGCTTTACTGGCCCACCAGCGTTTCACTGCGTCAAAAATACGCTCTTCCCCACAAGACCCTAAGTGGAGAGGAAACAACAGATTTAAGAAAAATACAGACGGACGCGTACCCGCATTTATTAAAATTACATGCCATTCACCCGACACAGTTTCAGTCATAGATGCCTGTGGTGTGGAGAAAGGCCCAAGCTCTACCACATATCGTGGGGGTGCGTGCAGAGACCTCTAAATCCTAATACCAATTTAAGCACTTGTCGAACCTCTAGTACGGAGCAGTGGGAGGCACAGCTGGTCAGCTCTGATCTGGGAGTGCAGAAGGCACCCCTGGATCAAGTTTGCGGGGACGCCAGTGGAGCCCTGGACGGAGGGCCCCACCCTTAGTCTCCTAGACACCTTCGCGCCTTTCCCCTCAAATAAAGTTTCCATACATACATTGCCGAGCTTTTCCTCCGAGCATTCTAAAGCTGTAAAAAACGGAATAGCCACGTCGGGCCTTAATTCCTCCCCAGAAATTCGTGGGTGCACAAGATGAGCTTTAGCGTTAGCAGGCAGGTAACGGGCTTAACAGAAGCAGGTATTCCTCGCGTTGCCCTAGTTAGCGTCTCGGAACGCCTGAAAAGGTACTTGACGCTTTTCAGTTCGCATATAGTTTCAGAAAGCATATGGGATAAGCAGGAGAAGAATAAGAGAGTCGTGGGTATACCATACGTTCAGTCTGTGTGACACAGACTTGAGAGAGAGAGAGAGAGAGTAAGATAAGAAAAGGCAGGGAGGTTAATCAGATACGAGTTTCCGATTCGTTACAGACTTAAGAAAGAAGATAGTTGATACGGCGGTAAACGTTCTGTTTGCGGTGGGCAATAAGTTAGAAAATATATGCGCCACCATACAAATAAAGAAAGCGCAGTCGAACGGCAAAAGAAGACCGTAGAAGTGTTATGTAAAGCGTACTATCACGTTTTTGGAATGCCATTTAGGAGTAGCTTATAAAAGTGCGGTCGCTTTTATTTAGAGCAGACAGACCGTTGCATCAATCAGAAATAGATTAACATGGAGGAAGGAAAGAACGAGGAGAGAACATTGCGTAACAATGATGAAGCCAAGAAAAGTCAGCCCAGCACGTAATCATGTCGCGATAACTTTTAGTCCCTTCCACTGTCGTGCTAGCTGCGCTCAGAGCACGCTCTTCCGAAAAGACAACGCATGCGACAGCAACGTGCAGCTTCCCCGCACTCGCACATTGCCACGAAGACAATAAGCGTGTACACACGTTGCAATAAGCGACCGAAGTTGAGCAAGCACATCAAGATAAAATGTACACCGCGCGTTTAAGAAAACATCGGGACAAGCGTGCATCGATTAAAACATACTGGAAATTTAAGCACACTGAGCCGAGGCCACCAAGCGCAGGGTGACGTGCTAGGCCAACTTTTTTGAGAGAGAAAAGGCGAAGGAGATGGCTTGACGGCGAGTTGTCTGGGGAGGGCTGGCTGTGTAACGTAATGCTTCCTCCTAGTTTATTTCCTTCCTCCTTGTTAATTGAGCACAAACGATCATTGACTTGCGGAACGCCGTCAAAGTCTTCGATGTACTGTCGCCGATTGTAAGTGTACTCCACAATTGGCAGATACTGAAGTTCTATTCAGACAGAGAAATGAAGAAGTGCGTCTTAGCGGTAGCTCGTTCGCAATAGCATGGATGTTCGCAGCAGCGGTAGCTCGTAAGTCAGTTCTCGATTATCTTGCATAAATAGGAATACCCATGCCTAAACCGTTATCTTGCGAGAGTGCCCACGCGTGTCCTTGATTGACGGATTGGTGCTGCCTTCCCATAAGCCTACTCAGATAGTTATCGTGTCTTCCTTCGTTTCCGCCCCTCTGCGACCTTTCAGATGATAGTCGGCATTTGTGCTGTCTTTCTCATTCCACACCTTAACCGAGTGTGATTCCATCCTGCCTCAGCTTAGAATCGCTTGGTTCGAAGCATATTAAGCACACTCTTGCAGGCTTTCTACCTACCGAGGCCCTCACGCAGCCCCTGGCAGGTCATATTAAAGTCCGTGGCTCTGGTTTTCCAGCAGATCACTTTTTTGAAAGATTATCCAGTCAGCTCCTGTTCAAAACATAAATTCCCTCTGCGGCCACGGGACGGAATAATTAGGCTAAAACATAGAGAAAAATTACATGTCTCTCAGCACAATATCGGCAGAGCACAGTATTGGCGCCTACCGTGCAACGGCTTGACACCAATGCACTTAATCTTTTAATCGCCGCCTGAAGGGTGCCGGAGAGGATGCGCATCCATTCTGGAGCGGTACTATTATCTGCATAGCGGTACTGCGCACTTAAGGACACTGCG
>NC_051154.1:204207657-204357657 GCF_013339745.2 Dermacentor silvarum | reverse complement strand
AGCAAACAACAGGAGATACGACGATGCCAAGCGCACACGCTCGTCTCATCTGCTGACAAGTGGGCCCCTCATATGTGAGAGTATTTGACGCTCGCAAAATAAGATTCTCTGCTGCTGTTCTCCCGGCGGGACTGATTTCGAATTACGAGAAGCACTCCCGCTGTTGTAAACGAGAGTGTGGCGCGTGGGAGAAGAGGAAGACGAGAATGAAAGCGCGCGTTGTCGGCTAAGACGACTCACAAATGTATATATGAAACTTGTATAATCATCGTGCAATCTGCATTCATTTTTAAAGTTCGTGCATATTTCCCTTCTCTGTCATGGGCCGCATTCTATGCCAGTAGCCCTGCAGGCTTCTTCTAGGAGATTGCGCCAGTCATTGTCTCTCGCGTCTTGGATGGTAACTCTCAAGTCTCGAAATCGACAGGTTGCGGGTTCGATTATGAGATGAACTACTCCTGTACAGTGGTCATTTTCTCAGTTAGCTGGTACTCAGGGACGGGTAGTCTTTGGCGATAATGTGCTATAGCTGCGGCATCCAGTGAGGACAAGATTAGGACGCGACTGAAGCAGCATGCGAGCACTTCGTGCTTCGGAAAGTGGGTCCATGCCCGAAAAGTGCGCCAATGCAAGACGTGCTCTAGATTAGGAAGCAGCACGCAGAAAATATGATGTGAAAATGTTGACCTGATAATCAGCATAATTGATACCACAGGCGACATTTAACGTAGGTCAAGAAAGCATCACCCTCAAGAATTTCTTTAGTGCACTCCGGGCGCACAGCATCATTTGAGTTCGCGTCTGTCATCGCAAGCTTATAACCGGTACGGGGAAATTACGGCACAATACACAATCTCGATACGGTAGTGGTGACAGCGGCAGTACAAAATGCAGTAGTAAAACTAACCTGAAATGGCAGAATAAGAGTACCTTGTAGATTTACAGCCATAATGAATGCCGCTGCCACTGGTCTGAGATGTTGAATGCCCGTTCTTCGTATGGTCGTAGAAGGCCACCTAGTATCCACACTGAAACGGCGTCACGTGGGCTAGTCATCCGTACGTTCGTTCGGAAGATAATTGATTACGAACTAAGATAAAATTCGGCGGATACTCGCTGAGACTAGTGATTAAGACACCTGCCGCGGTGGCTTAGCGGCTGTGGTGTTGCGCTGCTAAGCGCGAGGTCGCGAGATCAAATCCCGGACGCGGCGGCCGCATTGCGATGGGGGCGAAATGCAAATACGTCTGTGTCCCCTGCATTGGGGGCACGTTAAAAATCTCCTGGTGGTAAAAATTATTCCAGAGTCACCCACTACGATGATCCTCATAATCAAATCGTGGTTTTGGCTCGTAAAACCCCAGAATTCAAGACAGCTTACACTACCTCTCAAGCACTTGCATCAAGCAGCCCAGAACTAATTAAAATTAAGTTATGGGGTGTTGCGTGCCAAAAACGTGGTCTTATTATGCGTCACGCCGTAGTGGGGGATTCCGAATGAATTCTTACCACTTGGGGTTCTTTAATGAGCACCGAAATATATAAGTACACGAGTGCTCTCGCATTCCGCCCCCATCGAAATGCGGCCGCCGCGGCCGGGATCGAATTCGCAACCTCGAGTTCAGCAGCTCAACACCATAGCCACTGGGCTACTGCGGTGGGTATCAAGCAGGCCGCATGTCAGCCATTTGTTTGGGAAAAGTGCCTGAAGCCACATTTAAAGCTTCTGCAACTTCGAGCAGCAAGACGGCGCTCACAACGGAGAGCGAACGTTCACATCGGTCATCTGATTGGATTGTTTATAACCGCCTAGGCGCAACCACCCGAAGACACTCCATGCAGCTTCGGAGAAATGTTTGTTCAATGCTCCACATCCCGCAAGACGCTCATAGAGGCTCACAATACATATGTAAGATGTTCCGCGCGCTTCGCTTGCATGAAATATAAAGTTATAGCCGTTGTAAATATCTGGGAGGACGTTGAGCATCCAAAGTGCGCGAAGGCAAGTTTTACGTTTCAGACACGCGCCGCCAAATGATCTTGCAACTCTGTCACAACAGCCCAAAGACGGAAGGTCGTGACGGCTTCTGGAAAACATGTGAAGGTACAGCAACGTTTTGAATGGGAAAAGATGAATTATGATGTGTGCGAACTTGTAAAAACGCGCTATGAGTGTCAGCTAGCACAGAAGAAATATGTGAGCCATGCACGTGGAACGGAAATGTCAATTTTACTTTACTCAAAGGTACCTTTAGAGGTTGGGCACGTCGACTTTTCCGCAATTAAAAAGGAGTGAGACTCTGCGTCGAACGCAAGACGTCATCGTTGCTATTGTTTAGTGCAGCAGGATGGCGATAGCGATAGCAAGGAGAGAGGACGCTACAGCTGCTATTTCGCTCATAAGCTATGACATGTTTAAGGACACCAAGGTGACTGTGAAACAATGGACCAGCCTTCCGTTGTTAAAAGCTTTAAAAGATAGGCAAAGAGAAAGGGTTGGCCACTCAATATCATTCAGAAGGGAATGCCCTAGCTGAGTGACTGATCCGTGATATTAAGAAATTCGAAGCTTTCTGCCAAAATTGTCATCGAGGCTGGAAGAGTGAACCAGAAACTGCTGCCAAATAGAGAGAAAAAAGAAAGAGAGGAGGCAGTTATTTTAACAAGAAAAGCGTCCAGCAGGCTACCCTACGCTGGGGAAGAGGGACAGGGGAATGGGAAGACAGAGGAAGGCGGTGAACATGTGCAGGTGCACGGACCGCCCGGCGCACTCAAAGGACACTCGCACAAGCTGGTCATTTTTAAAATGCATGAAAGTACCTTCCCTGCAACTAGGGTCTCCACCCGAACTCTACCAACTCGAGGCATCTCTTTTTCGTCGGTTGTGGTTCTTAGTTGCCTTCACGAGAGCGTATTCAGCACTAATTGGACTGGATGACAGTGCTATATGGGATGTCTGCGACTGCGAAAAGGACATAGACCTCCTGTTGTGCTGCGGTCCACAATTTTATATGCAAAAAAGATCAATGTCAAATGTATCATAGTAATGCATAATAGTGGTACGTGCTGCAGGAACAAGCAAGCAGCAGCAGCCTGCAGTGCCAACACCGCATGCCACCGACGTCCGGTGCGACGACAGACCGAGGAAGCCGCAACAGCCACCAAGGTGGGCCGGCGCGCGCAGCAGCTAAGCCCAGTGGGGGTGAGAGAGAGATACCGACCGCGCACCGGCTTCCGAGAGGTCGGTCTTTTTTTTTATTGCCATAGCAATTATACGGATACTTTAACCGGATTTCTGCCGTCGGCGTCGCTGTCGCCGTCGCCGTGAGGTTCCGTATAGATAAAATCTTCGCCGCGCGCCGTATGCCCGAGCGGAAGCGTGCGGGGACGCGCGCTATCACGGAGAGCGAACGCACTCAATCTTCCACGCGCAATCAAGGAAGCCGGAAGCCAGCGCCGGAGTGAGCGGCGGGGGGCGCACTTCTACTCTGCCAACAACCGCGCTCGTCGCTCGCCCGCACCGTCTCTTATCTCCACAGGGCTCTGACCTTTGTATGCGCTGTGCATTCGCCGCTCAGTTTCCGTTGAAGCGATAGACTTCACGTACCTTCGCCCGCTGCGGCGTACATGCGCTTGCTGCCAGCGTTTTGACAGTCGTTGTCTGCAGTCATTCAGTGTGATCTATTCATGTTTGTTTGTGCGCGCTCACACCACGCTTGTTCATTCAGTTAGTAATAGTCGGGCCACATTTTCCAACGCACGCTACACATGCAATGCTGCCCGGATCGGCAGTGCAGCGCTACAGGTGTGTCCCTTCGCGCGCGCTGCCCACGGGAAGCGCTTCTCATCAACACCACCGTTTCACACGCGCCTTCTCGAGGTCATCGAGTCTCTCTTCATGTCGGTCTACTTACGCCGCAGCACACCTGCTTACTTAATCAGCTCATGTTTACTACAATTCATATTGCTACCAAAGCCGCTCACCTTACTTCGTATGACATTGCTGTGTTGCTATCGCATTCATTGCTTCGCCCTTAGGGCGAAACTGTGACATTTTCTTTCTGCGTGGAGAATCTTGTCCACCGCACGACATTTATATTTGGGCGAAATTTCTTTTTTTTTTTCAAAGCGAATGGCATTGCCTAGATTGAGCAGTTTTTCTTATCTAATTGGCTGACAAGGGGCAAGGAGCACTCTGATATCGAGAGAGATTCGATGGGGCCGAGCTAGCGCAGTGAAATTAGATTAGCGGATGAGGAGGACGGTGCCGGCATCTGAGATTGGTCCTCTTCCCCTTGCTTAGTTTGTGGTGGCTGGTCAAAAATCACGGCGGCGTGCAACGGAAGGTTAAAAATGCCACTAAAACGGATCCTCAGCAAAGAAGAGTTAGCAGAGCGATGTCGTATACGCGCCAAAAGGGCTCGATAACGTTACTGCCACGCAAAAATACTTATTATACGCAAATAAATACATGCTCCCCGGCAGCTCCGAGTAGCCAGTGCCAGAGCGATCAGCGGGCAGCCATCTTCTGTTCCTTCGGAACGGGGCAGTCTCCGGTTATTCAAAAAAATATCAGTTTTGTTCGGCATATCAATGCATCTTTAACGCGTACACGTCACTTTGAGGTGGTGAGTTTTCGCGATCTTGTGACGTCGCGTGACAGACAGGCGAAGTGGGGGTGGCCCAAAAATTTTTTGACCAATCGTGGAGTGGAGGGCTGATTGTAGAATCGCAAATGAAGTAGTTTTGAATAGCTTTACGTTATAGTGCCCTTGTTGTGGAATGGGTGAGAGAAAATTAGATATATCGTCAGCGTGTTTATGTAAATTGCGTGCATTGAAATGAATTATGGATCTATTATGAAAAGAAAAGTAGGGCGTAAGTTTTGATGGCAGAACATACGACGCCATCTCGTGAGTTTAAAGAGCTGATAATGAATGAAAGCTGACGATGTAATGTGTTCGCGTGTGTCTTCCTCTTCTTTTTTTTTTCTTTCCTCCCTTTTTCAAGTGGGTGTACATGGTATCTCTTTCAGGAGGCGTGAATATTCCAAATGCGTAGTCACCTCACAACAGCGGTCACGTCCGCTATCTTGATTATGGCACAACTATTCAAACGTGCGGCTATTCAGGACTGTAAAATGGATCAATCGCTTTCATCGTCCAGCGATTAATCCATTGTCCAACAGCAAACTTCACTGTGCTGCCACGAACAGACAAGGTTAAGGCCAACGATTTTTTTTACCCTTTCATATCCTTTCGAACGGTCTTCCTTGAAAACTGAATCTACGCTGAGCTTGTTTTCGCGACGACGTGCGCTTCGAACTTGAGCTACACTGTAAACTAATTTACTCTTTTGCACTTTTAAGGTTGTAAATTATTTTAGAGTTTAAGTGCTCTGAAATATAGCTGATTCGCTCTGAAGTTTTCTCATCAAGCCTTTAAAACAACGTTACATAGCAATGCAATGCCCCAGATTCGTTGCGTCTGCAAGAAAACGTGTTGCATGTGAAAAATCGAAGCTCCGGTACTATAGTGATGTTCGTTGAAGGTGATAATGAAGCTCCGTGCACGCAACTAATGAAAACTGAGGTTGATCTGTTCGCGTTGGATTCTCGCTTCGAGTGTTCGAACTGAAATTGTGCGAGTCATGTCGGCGCATGAATTTCATGTGAAAACGGAGGCCAAAAGTAATCTACGAATAGAATGTTAGGAACTACGTACCGTGCGCAGCATGCATCAGGTTATCACAAAATACGTCGTTGCGCGTGTTTTCTCTCGCTCGCGTTCTGTCGCTGCTTAATTCTCGCACTGTTTTTTTGCACGCAAATTGGGTATTTCAATGCTCACACGATTCGGCTGCAAGCACAGCGCATTAACATGAGCGACCCTGCATGCAAGCGCGCGGCTAGGCCCACTAGCTTAGCATGTAAATACCAAAGCCAAAAACGAAGAAATCCAAGGTGATCAAATCTTCTTGCGTTTTTATTCATTCTGAATTATCAGGACGTTGGAAATAGGAAAGATGGTTATGCTTGCATGGCGCTGCCCGGGAGATGTCAGAAGACGTCAACCACTGACGTTTCTTGTACACGTGGTTTCCTGCGCTCCTCAAGCGATCGGTTTCAGTTTCCCAGCGAAAACATGAGAAACTTTCTCGTGCTCCAAGGCCTAACTTCTTGCGTGATTTGGAAACTGGCATGAGTTCACCTCGTAAGTATAGCGACAAACTTTACGTCTTCAGTAGCCGCGTAACTGCTCTAATTAATAAGATTATGAAATGTATTTACCTAATTAGCGAAATTTAGAATAATTAACCCGTTTTCTCGTCCATTGTTTCCGATAATCCGGTTTCTAAAAAATCGCGTGTTTATCTTGAGTACTCTATGTTGAGTAATTTCCGGCAGACTTCGCCAAAACATCTTGTATGTTTGTATGTATGCATGTCTATATATATATATATATATATATATATATATATATATATAATTGGTAAGAGCATCGCACGCCTAATGCGAATTAAGACGTGGGATCGTTCCCCACCTGTGGCAAGTTGTTTTTCATGCACTTTCATTTCCAGTAATTTATCATTTAATTCAATTAGTAAGTACAATTAGTCATTTTCCCCTTCTTGTCCTTGGCTTCATTGTTTGTTGGCTTCTTCTGATATGATTAATCAAAATCGGGCCCCTCGGTTCCCTTTCTTCTCGTTCAATACACAACGAGGGTCTCGAATCCGGCAACACTGATGCCTTCAGGTAGCGTATGTGGGTTTATTGACCCGTTGCCTACACCCAAAACGATCACGTACTCGTGACGCCTGTGGCATAAAGGATGTTCCACATCCGCCGCTAAGGTTGGTGAGTGGTGGCGCTGGCTAACACTCCCAGGGTTAGTTACTAGTTGTAAAACATAAATAGCCCAGAAAGTGGATGGGAAAACGGCGCCGCGGTAGCTCAAATGGTGAGAGCATCGCACGCGTAATGCGAAGATGTGAGATCGTTCCACACCTGCGGCAAGTTGTTTTTCATGCACTTTCATTTCCAGTAATTTATCATTTAATTCAATTAGTAAGTACAAGTAATTTCGCCTATGTTGTCCTTGGTGTCACTGTCTTTTGGGCTTCTTATGGTATGATTAATCAAAATCGGGCCCCTCGGTTCCCTTTCTTCTCATTCTATATATATATTTAGTTACTGGATTTTTCAATGGGCCAAGCGTATTTAGAAAAATAATAAGCACAACTTCGCGGTTATCTTAGGTTTATTTACCCAACAGTTTCGGTCGGTGCACCGACCTTTTTCAAGGGACCGACCTTTTTCCCTTGAAAAAGCTCGGTCCACCGACCGAAACTGCTGGATAAATAAACCTAAGATAACCGCGAAGTTGTGCTTCTGTTATATATATATATATATATATATATATATATATATATATATATATATATATATAGGGTGCCCCAGCTATCACGCAGCACGATTTAAAAAAAGAGGAAAGGCTTTACGCAAAGCAAACGTAGTGCGTAATGTTTCCAGTACAGTGGAGTAGCTGCCAGTAATTTTTTCGTTACTGAGATTTAATTGGATAATTGTAATTAATTATCTAACTCGAGAATTACTGTCCCAATTATCAAAGTGTCAATAAGAAGATTGTAGAGCAACATGAAAAACTCCCGATACAGCTTTCTGTTGCTAAATACCTGCTTCATAAATGTGTTTTTCCGAGCGTGAAAGAAGTCTGCGAATAGACGCAAAATGCCTCGACCGGCCAGTCGCGCGGCAATTATGTGTGTATTCGCGGGCTTCTTTCACGCTCGGAAAAAACACGTTGGCGTTGGCGTTGCAGTGGCTTAGCTCGGCTATGCCAGGATATACGTAGCGTTAGCAAAGGTTCAGCTGATTATTCTTAGCTTTCCTGGTTGTCTCCTACGCTCAACCGCTAATTGCCAGGCCACTACTTCGGGATCCGATGAGTCAAGCTTCTCCGTTCTTCTGCGCTGTTGAGCACCCGCCTTCGTTTCTATCAGCGAGGCCTCACAGCGCGGAGCGAACAGCCACGCATTCGGCCAATGACTGCGTTCTGGCGGGTCCGGACTGTTCTGCCTGCTGCGATCCGTCGACATGTCGGGTTCCTGGAGTGGTAGCTGCTCAAGTACTAAAGGAGTTCCGGTGCCTCCATGTGCTCCGGTATTGATGAATTCGGGAGCAGTTGCACAGACTGCTGTGGACGAATGTGGTCACGGATTCTACCAGTGATACTATAGTGTCGGATTGCTGACGCAGAGACCGAGACTCGCGGAGGAAAAAATGGCTCGCATCCGCGGTCTACCACGGAGCAGGCTGCGAGCTCATCTACCAAAACCTTGCCGGGTGCAGCTGCAGCGCCGAGATAGTGCAACTCCCGAGCTTCACTGGGTTGCCGCCGCAGCACCTCGGCTGGCGTAGACTGCCAAGTCGAAGCAGCAGTGGTGGCTTGCTGCGTGTGCAGAGCATGTGGTGGAGCCGGTGGTGTCGGTTTGTGATGCGCCGCCCGGTGGTGGGTCGACGCAGGAGCGGTGGTCGCCACGCGCTGCCCACTGTATGGGTTGAAGCCGACGGCGACAACCGGTGAGCCGGTGCCTACGGCGGGGCAGCCTGCGGGCCTCTCTGGCGAAGCGACCCTGACCACGACTGGAGCGTCAAAGTGGTGCTCCTGAGGAGCTTCGGCCGCAGAGCAGTGCTGACCGGGCTCGTCTCAGGCATACGTGAGCGGGCCGAAAGCAGTGGTCAGAGCTGTACTCCATTCGTGCCAGGACCGCTGCTTGATGCCTTCGTAGTTGTCCCATGCCTTGGCGGCACCGCAGAGTCGTTTCGTTGCAACCAGCCATCTTGTGTGGTCGGGCCAGGCATGACGATCACCCAAGGCATTGATGTTGCGGAGCCAAAGGATAACGTCGTCTTCAAAGCCGCGAAACGTCAGTATTTCCACGAACGCCGGCTGCAGGGAAGCGTGGACGGCGTTCCCAGGCAGGACGCAACCACTGACGGATGCGACGGCGCTCGTCATACCCTGGAGCTGTTGTGTCAGCAACGAGATGGCTCGCATGACGTCTGTCAAGCTGCCGGCTGAGTCGCCCGTTGGGCCAGGGGTGGAATCCGCGCACCCTGAGGCGGCAGCAGCAGCCGTAGTACTCGGGCCAGCCGGACCAGTGGCCAAGGTAGCGTGAACGGCATTCGTTGAGCCAGGACTGGTGGCGGCCGTGGCAGCCACTGCAGCCGGAAGCATGGCCAGGGGAGCGTGAACAGCATCCCTAGCTGGCTGAGATGGCGATGATATCATGGGGCAGGGATCCAGGGCATTGGAAGCGTGACGGCGTTCCCTGGCCGCCAGAGGAACGTCACGACGGCGAGGATCCATGTCTAAGGCAGCGTGGACGGCATGCCTTGGCGGATCGGACCTTGACGTAGTCCCAGGCACGGCATCTATGACAAGGGAAGCGTTGATGGCGTTCCCTCGCCAGAAGGACCCTGGGCGGCGAGATGCCGGAGGATGCAAGACCTCCGCAGCACGGTGCTGAGGCTGGAGCGCATTAAGACTGGGTTTTCATCGGCTAGCTGCACCATTGTAAAGGAACAGAGACAGAGACAGCACCCATTGATGATTATGATAATTATGATGATGATGATGATGATGATGATGACCTTATCGTCTTTGGCGCATACCCACTCATGGGGGTCGGCCAAGAGTCGGGCAGATTTTATATATGTGCTAAGTGAATAAATTTAGCAAATGTCGAATTTTTATAAATATACTACAGTGAATAAATTCTAAGACGATTCAGTGGACAATAAATATATAAAAAGTAAGCATACTAGTACAAGAGGCAATAAGGTAATGATAAATGGAATAATATGCTTAACAATGAAATCGGTTTGATTCAAGAATGAATCTCTCTATGGCGATGCATACATTCCTATGTGAGTGTCCAAGCACAGAATCTCCGAAAGACAGCAGTTCCGGAGTGTTCAATGGCAGGCCGAGCTGTCGCATTGCAATTTGCAATGTTCTTTTTCTTACGGAGGAGAAACGCCGGCAGTCCAGTAAGTAAAGGTCAATCGTTTCTAATGCGTTACAGAAATGGCACAAAGGGGAAATCGCCAGACCAGATCGATGCGTGTAGAAATTTAGGCGGGGGACTCGACATCGCAGTCTTGTTAATGCCACTTTTGTTTGTCTGGATTTGCAAAAGTTCCTGCTCCAAGGGAAATGTAAGTGGTGCAGTTCGCTGGATGATGCTAGATCTGATTTTGATGCCATAAGGGAAAGAGGAAAGCACCGCATTCCGAAGACTGCAGAGCAACACGTGCACCCATGGGATCCTCATGCATCGCATCCATCCGACACTACACACCTACAACTGCCCGATCTGCGTCGTGCCATACACTCTGGCTCATTTACTACTCGAGTGCCCGTGGCGCCCCGAAGACGCCGTTACCAAGCATACAACGTCCGAAGACGTGAACCTCCTCGCCGAGACGTGAGAGGCCAAGATCTCCACCCCGGCCCTGGACGAACAACGACGTCTTGTCGCCAGAGCCCGGGATGCTATCGCGGCCAGAGGATTCCTGGAATGAGGGACCCTCCCACCTAGAGTGATCCACAGCTCAAACGCTCGGGACACTGTCTCGAAAATTAATGTTTATTCATCATTTCATGCCATAAGGGTGTATCTTCTAAACCCGTCGTTGGAAGAAGGGAACACACAGGGCCTGTGATATAAGCCTTTGCCAGGCTATCTGCCGCTTCATTCATAAATATGCCTTTGTGACCAGGTACCCATACTAATCGCAAATTCCGCAAATGACTTGGAACCAATGAGTGCAAATTTTTACTATATGCGACTCGCCAGGAGCAGTAAGTGAGGTGCACAAGGATAAAGAGTCTGTTAATACTACTGCGGTTGTCGTGGGAGGCTATAGCTTACGCAAAGCTAAGACAACAGCTAGGAATTCCGCTAATAATATGGGAGTGTAGTCGGGGACCCGAACAGAAAAAGACCAATCTAATGCCGATGAAGAAATTCCAACCCCGGCCTTTTCCTCACTCTGCGAAGCATCTGTTGCTATAATTACGTTTGTTTGGAGCTTGTCCAGGTGATCTTGGAGTAAGCCCTTAAGAATATGCCAGGGAAGTTGCTTCGCATGGTTGGGGTATATGTTATCATAAGTAATAACCAATGAATTTTGGATACTGCTTACCGTGATTATATCATTTAAACGTACATTTAACGGACTTAATAACGATTCTGTTTTATTCACCTGTGGCGTGTGAAATCGAGGCCACGAGACTCCAAAAAATAAAGCTGGTTGACTAATAAATATCGACTGGGATCTTCTTATTGGAGATTTATAGAGCCTTATGAATGTTTCAACAGTGAGTATTTTAAATCTCATTTCTAGGGAAGGAAGTCGTGATTCCTTGTAGAGCACGGCGTTTGCTACAAACTTTGGCAGCCCCAGACATAAGCGAAGTGCTTCCTTTTCCAGCAAAAGTAGTGGACGTAGTTTATAAGCAGGAGAGCCAGAGAATAACACACAGCCCAACTCTAGTATTGGCCGGATATACATGCGGTAAATCATTATAAGTGTGTCTCTGCGCGTGCCCCATCGATTATTGCTAATCCTTTTCAATATCCCCATTGCACGGGAAGCTTTTGAAGTTATATTTTCAATATGTCGACGCCAGTTAAGGTTTCCATCATAAATAATTTCTAGGTATGTGACTATTTCCACTTGTGGAATAGCGTAATGGCGGTACGAAAGGGATATCGTAACTGGGTCTTGTACCGGAAAGACTAGAACAGCGCTCTTATTTACATTAAGGGACAAGTGGAGACTATCCAGCCAAGCTTCCAACTCGCATAAGTATTCCTGTAAGTACTCGTACAGTCACTGAATATTATTTGCCGAGGCAAAAAACGCTATATCATCAGCGTAAACGTACGTGCATATATTTTGATGACAACGAATGGAGCTTAGCAAGATATTAAACAAAAGCGGCGATAACACTGAGCCTTGTGGAACCCCGCGTGTTTGTCTGAATTTTCCTGATGCAATTCCACTTTGCGCACAGTAAAACTCCCTGCCCTGCATGAACTCAGCAGTCCACGTGACGAAGTAATCAGGTAATCTAATTTCCTGCATCCTTTCTGTTAAAATAGGGTATTCCACACTATCGTATGCTTTTGAAATGTCTAATGTAACCTACACATTTGTTGTGGTAGCGAGCCAACTGAATTCTGCTGTCTAGGTTGACGTGTGCGCACCAGATTGACATCCCTGGCCTAAATCCAATTTGACAGGGGCTCAATAATTCTCTTGTGGTCACAAATTCAAATCATGCGGGTGTATAATAATCTTGCTATTAATTTTACAAAATTTGATTTTAGAGAGATTGGCCGAATCCCGTTCCTGGGCCGGCTGTTCTATATTCTCTGCCTCGTCGTCTTCTCCCTATTAGTGCCGGCTTTGCGAGCGCCCGAGGCCTGGTTCACTTCATCTTCACATATATATATATATATATATATATATATATATATATATATATATGGTGCACTACGAGTTTTTATCTTTCGTTGCAACATTACAGCAAGGACCGTCAAACAAACATCCCAACAGGACCTTTTGATTTACCTCGGCACAGAGAGTCATGCACGTAGCACCTCAATGGACAGCTGGTTCAGTGTACAGGGCTCTGAACTCAGCAAAAAACGAAAAACAAAAACAAAATTCTCTAGCAGTCGACACTTACACCCTACCATTGAAATCTGCAGTTCCTAATGCATGTCCTCACATGAAACTTCTCACTTCCAGACGAGAGAGATAGGGCGCGACGAAATTACTTAATTTTTCCGCGAATCACATGACCTTATAGCTGTGCCGGTACGACACACGTGGCCTATACTCCTTGGCTCTGCGCACGTAAGTAGTTCCTTCTGTAGAATGGGAAATGCAGACCACGCCGTTTGTTCCAGCGTGCAGACTGAAGAGGAAACAAAACGGTCACTTTTTACTCAGCAGGAAACATGGCTGACGTCGTTAAACATATCTGGCAAACATCATGATGTAGATAGAAGGCAGATGCCCTTGAGGAAGATCTCGGGTACATGACGAATACCCACGCGCACTTCAACAAAAATACCGCATTCACATGAGCTTGAGTGCTCTTGTTTACTATTCTCGTTCAACACTGTTGGGCCGTCACAAGAATTTGAAACCCCGTTCTTACAATGTTCTTGAACCGGCAACTGGTTTTCAAACAAATGCATTGCTAAGAAAATGCTCAACCTGCCGTTGTCATATGTTTTTCAGCGTGAGAACCGTATGTACAGAGCACGAAAACTGTTTGCAGCGTAGGTGCTATGTGTGAATACGTGCCAGGGCCCGTATTTGCTAATAGCTTCTACGCTAGAATTGTTCGTAAGGCAATCCTGATATCGTGCATACTATTAGCCGAGGCAGCCGGCCAATGGTAAACAGCTATTACGAACGAAAAGTTTTACGACTTCGACTCCAGAGCCCGTTTTCACAAAAAAGCTCCTACTCTACAGAAATGAACTCTGTAGAATTGTATAGAAATTCCCTTCTCCTGATTCAGGTCCCGTGTGACTACTTGGCTTAGGTTAGCGCACACCTTCAGTGCTTCAAAAGACTGGCTGCTAATCACAAACTCTTGTTTCATTTCCTTTTACTTAACAAAACCCACTTTCTTGACCAGGGGCTCCGGAACCGGGTGAATGGAAGGGGGGGGGGGGGGGGGGCAGTGGTGGCAGTCGCCCCTACAGGTTCTAAACCAGTGGCGGCATGCCCCCACTCTCAAAGCTGTACTACACGTAGTTCCATCTTCACCTCTGCGTTTAAGCAATGAAATGCAGTTTTTACCATAGCAAACATGAGATGGAGACGCCGCTTTTGGCATCGAACCATGGCATATCAATTTTAAAGTTTGGGTTTCAAGTTCGTAACAGTAGACAATAAAAACCACCTTGAAGAGCGATTATGTTCCGCAGTTGTCTTCGGGTCTCAGGAGGATATATATATATATATATATATATATATATATATATATATATATATATATATATATATATATATATATCAGACATCGCCCCCACGCATCACATACACTTCCAGGAACCTCTGTTCTTAACATAACGTCGTTTTATGCATTGACGCACAAAGTAACTGGAACGCCAATGCATTTCTCCGCAAAGTTCTGGAATTCATACCTCGAAACTGGTGTCATCCTGAGAATTCGTTTCAAGTGGATCAGCGTTCCGAACTCTACGGCTAGAATTTGTAAATTGCAATATGGGCTATAAGGTGATTAGTTAAAAATGTATTTAGTGAATTTTTGTTAATTCATCAATTATGCATTTCAATTTTTTGCGCAAGTAATGTCCGCCTCTTCGAGTAGACCAGCTCGTGAACTATAATTGTGCTATCAGCCACACGCAACCTTTAAAATTTTTTGAAAGTGTTCGCTGAAACACACTGTATAGTCATATCATAAGAAACCAACAAACAATGACACCAAGGACAGCATAGAGAAAATTATCTGCAGTTCTTAATTAAAGAAAGGATAATTAAACGGAATTAAATGGAAATGAAAGTGGATCAAAAAACAACTGGCCGCAGATGGAGTACGAACCCACGTCTTCGCCTTACGCGTGCGATGTTCTTACCAGTTGAGCTACCGCGGCGCCGTTTTTCCATCCACTTTCTGGGGTATTTATGTTTATCTACTAGAACTAACCCTGGGAGTGTTAACCAGCGGACCCACTCACAGCCTTGGCGGGAATTGTGGAACTTCCTTTCTGCCGCAGGCGTCACGTCTTCGTGAACGTTTTGGGTGAAGGCAACTGGTCAATAAACTCACGCATGCTACCTGAAGGCATCAAAGCTGCTGGATTCGTAACATTCGCTATGTTATATACGAGAACAAAGGAAACCGAGGGGAGCGATATTTATTAGTGATATCATAAGAAACCAACCAACAATGACACCAAGGACAGCATAGGCGAAATTATTTGCAGTTCTTCATTAAAGAAATGGTAAATAAATGGAAATGAAAATTGATGAAAAATTATTTATCCTTTCTTTAATTAAGGACTGCAGATAATTTCCCTATGCTGTCCTTGTTGTCATTGTTTGTTGGTTTATGATATAACTGGAGCAGAGGTTTCCTAGTGGATAAAGAATATACGCTCCAAATCGCTGTATTAGCGGTGTAGAAATTTCCCGAGGGAGCGAGCTATAGTACACGCCCGAAAAATGCGAGCTCATCCTGATACACGCGAAAGGCTACAAATATAGAGGGTCGATTAAAATGGTGGTTGAGGGCCAACCGTTCCGAGAGGTACCCATGATGCGAGTCCTGGGTTTGAGGCTTCAGAGCGACGGGAGAGCAGCACAGACGCTCACAACCCATAAATCTGCAATGCAAAACATACCCCAAATGATACGTCAAGTGACGTATCGAAAGATGGGAATGCGAGAAAACGATACCCTCAGGATCGTACCGGCTTTAGTGGTTAGTCGATTCACGAATGACACACCTTACTAAATCCTGAACAGGGAAGGGGAAAGGCAGGCCAACACGATAATCCGAACCGCTTTCAAGGCGGCTCTGTGCCTGCCTAAATGTAGCTGCACTGAGCGCATGCTAGCTTTGGGAGTACACAATACGCATACTTTCAACGAACTCAGGCAGGCCACTCTGATGCGACAGAGAAAACGACTCAGCTTCACAAAAACTGGTAGGGCAATATTGGCTCAATTCAATATCCCAGCATACCCCCTTTATCCCACCGAACAGGCCATACCTCTCCTCCTTCGGTGAAATCCAAAATTACAGTAGCTCCAATTCCCAAGAACTTGCATCCCGAGTACAACAAGCAAAGGCTCAAAGCACGCGCACAACATATTCAATCGAAGTTATCCAATATCCCTAGGTACAATACGTACTACAAGGACGCAGCTGCGTATGCAGAGGCGACCGGAAAGCGCTACCAAAGGAGGTACGACCTGGCAGTCGTGAGCGTGATCTGCCAGCAGCAAATAACCGCGTCAGCAACAGCGGGATCCCCCGAAATGTTAGTAGTGTATATACACAAAGTGCCCGCGAATACACGCAAAGCCCGCGAATACACGCAAAGCCCACGAATACACGCTAAGTGCCTCGAGCGGCCAGTCAGGCGGCAATTTTGCGTGTATTCGCGGGCTTCTTTCACGCTCGGAAAAACACTTTTATGAAGCATGTATTGAGCAACAGAAAACTGTATCGGGAGTTTTTCATGTTGCTATAGAATTTTCTCTGTGAAACCTTTCATCTAATTATCAGTTTGATAAGTTTAATAATTAATTAACACTAATTACGTAATTAGGCGGAATGCCAACAATTATATCAGTATCTCCAAGCGACGGCAAACAACATTTCCTTGTTTCTGTCCTGCTACGTGGCGACTGCATATTTTTAAATCTTGGTGCGTGATAGTTGGGACACCCTGTATATATATATACATATATCAATTATATTGACATTCCAAGCGAACTTTCACCGTCGTCGTCCGCCATGGCTCTGTGTGGCACTGGCTAACACTCCCGGGGATAGATCTAGTAAACATAAATACCCAAGTTAGTGGACGGATGGATAGTCGTAGCCCAATTGGTAGTGCAACGCACGCCTGATGCGGAGGTTGTGGGTTCGGCTCCCACCAGCAGCAAGTTATCTTTTCATCCACTTTCATTTCCCTTTTTGTTATTAGTTTCCGATAATTTACCCGATGCTTTCCTTGCCCTTCTCTCTCTCTCTCTCTCTCTCTATATATATATATATATATATATATATATATAAAGTGAGGGTATGCCGGGATCCGGTAGTTGAACAGGAACTTGTAGGTTGTGGAAGAATGTACGAAAAAACGATACTTTATTTCCTACGTTTCGGCCGGGGTTCGGCCCTGACGCACGTACGACGTATTTCCTACATACGACCTCGGCCGAAACGTAGGAAATAAAGTATCGTTTTTTTTTCGTACGTGCGTCCTCAACCTACGTACACGTTTCTATATATATATATATATATATATATATATATATATATATATATATATATATATACAGGTTGGGTCATGGTGGTCTACACCTACTTCATTCACTGGAAAAAAAGTAGTCTGTCGTGCTTATACCTCGGTGCTCCATTAATCGCACACAAGTTCAGTGCACACTATTGGACAGAGAGAGTCCCAGCCCTTGAACGTTGCGCTAAATCCTTTGTACCGGACAACCTTTCAATTTTCGGGTAGGCCATGATCGCACGCATGCTTCTCTCGTTCCTAAACCAACCAGCTCGTTGAAACGGTGCATGCGCCCCGTGCCAATTTGCTGTTTTATTTGGATGTCACAGCTCGCGCTTTGAGGCACCAATATATATATATATATATATATATAGTCATATGTCGTAGTTATAGTAGCCATAAGACAGTCTTATATATACCCCCATAGGACCCCATGTACACCTATGGACCGCATATTTTCAAGCGTTACAGGCGGACAGATTTCCGAGGGAAGTAGTCCTAGAATACTTACGCATTAAAAGTAAATGGGTGGGAAGAGTTCTAACGATATTCGAAAAGGCGCATTAGTGCTCCGAAACGCGAATGAGTATGTATGTCGTTGGCACCTCGAATACAGTAATGGGAGGTTACAGTATGTCAAAACTGCATGCTGGGGTCTCAAATTAATCTCCTATGCCAAATGTTCCCTCTTGAACCCGATAGAACGCCTTTGCGTTCTTTCGTCTAAACACACAACTATGCGGAAGCTGCTTCGCAGCAAGACTCCCGGCTTTTAAGCAGCAGGTGTTTGCAAAAATGTCCATTTATTAAAACAAAAGGCCTACTTAAAGCTCAACAGCGAAGCGCCGGCACCAAGGCCTCCTTGAGCTGCTTTCGGCACTCAATGCCTAGCATGCTCGACTGCCGAGTCTCATTATCAAATTTCCAGAAGGTCAACGCAAGGAAGAGACTGATAGAAATATCGGCGCAGCCGAAAGGTATCCGAGTCTTTTTCCTCGCTTATGCGTCTTCCTCCTAAGTCATCACACACGTCCTCGCGTCTCTGTAACAAGCACTGACCTCCGCGCGCGTGAACGGGCCGACGTTCTCCGTCAGAGGTGGAATATTATTCTCTTCGTTTCTTGCTTCAGGTGTGCGCGCGCGACCGGGTGGCCGGCACGTGCCCACTTCCCTCCCTTCCGCCGCACCGTGCCCAGAATTGGCATCACGCCGCCTCCCCCATCCCTCCCCCCCCCCCCCATTTTTACCCACCACGTACCTCTCTCCCCACGCGATTTCAGGGGGGGGGGGGGGGGGGGGGGGGGTCTCTCACGACCACGTTGTCCCCAAGTAAAAAAAAAAACTAGATGCGGAATATCCTCCTAGTTGAAATACGCCCAAGTACGCCCGTTTGGGGAAAGAGGTACAAAAAGATCGGCCCGTGTTTTGAGTAACACCAGATGAGGGGTAGTCGCCGGTAGAAACGAACGTCCGTGTCAGGCATGATTTCGACGCTGACCGCTATGCGGACTTTCGAGAGGGCTCCGGCCCTCTTCGTGTGGGCCCTGGGCGCCGTGGCCTGGGTGCTCGCCGCGGCGCTTGTCGTACGCGCGGCGCGCGGCGTGGCCGAGTGGTTGCGCATGTGGTGGTACCTGCGCGATGTGCCCAAGCCGAAGCCGCAGAAGTCGTTCACGCTGCTTCTCGACCTGTACAAACAGATGTCGGCCATGGACCCCAATATGGACACGAAAGTCAGTGAGTATACGCTTATTCTACTGGCGGAGTAATCTGCCCAACGAAGTCGGTCGTCAAGTGCGAAGTCCGGCAGTGCTGTATAAGGAGTGCAAGTACTCTGCGTGACAGGTGATGGCGTTTAAGAATTTGAAGTGTTCAGCAAGCCGAATTTAGAGCCCGCTAGTAATGCAAGCAAAAAAAAAAAGGTGATACCGTATTACTGTTAAAATTACGTGTAGTTGTTTTTGTTTTTATTCGGAGCAATTTACACGCCAATTTATTGGAGTACATTTTTGTGCAAAGATATCATTAATAGGAACCTCGGTATTGATAACAATATTCTGCAGTATATTTACATGTGTACTGCTTTTACGGATGCTTTCCTACAGGCGATGTGACAGAAGGCAACAGTGGGGAAGAGAAAGACAGACCCAAGCCTGCAGCATATTAATCTTACAATGCAGTATTATCAAAGCAGCATATATGCTCGTATTTCCTGGGTTAAGGTGTCAGTGTCACTGCTGTGATTCGTATTCGCTCCTCACGAACATCGGGAGGGGAGTTTTTGTGACCGCATCCATTCACCATGCCTGACTGCTTCCCGTCTCCCATCTGTGCTAACGACATGGTGCGTTTCGCGTGGGACAAGGTAAAGTAGTTGAAATAGAAGTCAAGAGAACAAGCAAAAGTTTGTCATTTTTGCTGAAGTTGTCACGTTACTGCGTTTAATTTATTTATTTATTTATTACTTTTATTTTTAGCTGAGGGAGCCTTCGGCTCCTCCAGGCCACAGTTTCTCAGGACCAAATAAAGTTCTTGTCACCGTCATATACATGGCCTCACTCGAGGAGCAACCGTGGTTAATGATTTGGCGGCCCTTCAAAATTGTCCCCTTGTGGTCTGATTGACCACTGCGTTTTTCCAGCGCTCGCCTGCCGGTCATAGCAGTTTTACGTAGAATAAATATTTGTAAATAAGAACATCGATTTTCTACACCTTGTTTTGACATTTCCTTGTACTGCTCGTCGTCTTAATGTTTCAAGCCTAGTCTGAGATAGACTGGGTGTTGTCCCATGTTTCGAGGAGTGATAACATGGCATCGGCACGTTTCCGTCAATTTTGTTTACACTGCAATAACAACGCCTATGTATCGAGCAACGCTCCACACAGCACGCGTGCCCCTTAGGCAGTGCGTTGGACAAATTCAAAAATATGCATGTATTGTTCGAAAGCATCTACGCATTTAGCTTGTGATAACATGTACTCAGATGAAATTGCCATTAATTTTTTTCATCTTCTCCAACAAATACATTCTCATTGAGTAACGTATTGTTTCTCGATTCAGAGGCATTCAAGTACCTGGCGAACTTGTTCAAGTCCGTTGAAGACCAGGACGTGACAGTTGCCTTCTACGGCCCGTACGCCTTTCTTCTGGGTTCCACGCCGCAAGTCGTTGAGGTAACAGAAAACGACTTGACTAAAATGAACTTCAAGTGGTCAAGCGGGTATTATTTCCTTATAATTTGTCAGAAACTATGTAAACGACAGGGGTAGCATACTTGAGCGGCACCTGACCTCCGCTCAAGCTGCTTCCTGTACAGCTAGAGCGCCTCAGAATAACATAATATGAGAACGCACGTCAAATAAAAAGTCGTGGACTCGATAACAACTGCGCTTAAACCATTGCTATGATCATTTACTTCTCCCTGTTAAACATCAAAATGTTCGAGATGTATACAACTATCATGCACCAAGATTCAAAAATATCCAAGTGCCACGTAGCTAGACAGAACCAAGGTAATGTTCTTTGCCGTCGCTTGGAGACGCTCAGAATATTTTTTAATTCCGCCTAATTACATAATTAGTCTTAATTAATTAATCAACTTCTCAAACCCTAGTAATTAGATGAAAAGTGTCAATGAGAAAATTGTAGAGCAGTGGAGCAACGATACAGCTTTCTGCTGCTCAATACGTGCTACATAAAAGCGTTTTTCCGAGCGTGAAAGAAGCCCGCAGATACACGCAAAGTGCCTCGAGCGGCCAGTCTCGCGGCTATTTTGCGTGTATTCGCGGGCTTCTCTCACGCTCGGGAAAGCACTTTTATGTAGCATATATTAAGCAACAGAAAGCTGCAGCGGGAGTTTTTCTTGTTGCTCTACAATTGTATCATTGCCACTTTTCATCTAATTATGATATTTGAGAAGTTCATTAATTAATTAATTAAGACTAAATAAAATTAAGCGGAATGCAAAAAAATAATCTGAATGTAAGGGAAGCGACGGCAAACAACATTACCTTCGTTCTGTTCAGCTACGTGGCATTTGCATATTTTTAAATCTTGGTGCATGATAATTGGGAAACTGTATACATAACGCATATAACGAAGTGTGGCGAACGTCGCTGATCCCCAATGATTGGAAATCATCTGTGGTGATACCAGCCTTAAAGCCCGGCCCCCTGCAAAATATCTAAAGTCATACCGGCCAATATCGCTAACTTCTAATGTTATGAAGCTGGTGGAACGACTGGTACAGTTACGTGTAGATTGCAGGCTACAAGAGCTGAATTTCTTTTCTGATGTCATGAGCGGCTTTCGTCGTCACCGTTCAGCCCTCAATAGCATAGCAGACCTCGTACCATATCTAGAGTCTGGTCGAGAAAACAATCACTCTGCATATATGCTCTACCTGGACATACAACAAGCTTTTTATTCGGTTCCCCATAAGGCGATTATTATCGCCCTTATGAATGCGGGAATTTCGGGTCGACTGCTTCATTTCGTACATAACTTTCTATCTGAGTGCAACATGAAAGTGCGTGTTGGATGAGCAACAAGGGAATCTCGCCCTGTTATGTGCGGTGTACCGCAAGGCAGCGTCTTGTGGCCGCTTCTCTTCAACAGCGTACTTGCTGGACTTCCAAGCCGATTGCCTCAGGAACATGACTTTCCAATATGCATAGCAATCTATGCTGATGACATTGCACTGTGGATCAGCGGTTCTTCGCACCACGGTCCACGTCATCGTGGAATCTTGCAGAGAGCTCTGAATGCGACTTCAGAGTACTTGGAGGAAGTTGGTCTGCATATTTCACCAGCTAAGTCAGCCGCAATTGCGTATCATCCAAGGCAACGGGCTCGTCGAAGCATGAGCCGGCTGTACCTCGGAGAGACACCAATACAATGGGTACAACATCACCGCTACCTGGGCGTAATTATCGACGATCGCCTCTCTTGGCGCCCTGCCATTACCTCTGTGTGGTGCAAATCCCGGTCGCTGCTCAAGTATGTGGCCGCCTTGACTGCTAGGGGCGCTGGCTGCGACCAGACGACAGCACTTCAGGTATATTAATCATCTGTCCTCTCTGGCGTGACGTATGCCTTTCCAGTCTTGAACGTACCGCTAAATGTGATGTCGCAATTGGAACGGGACCATCGTGTTGCCCTCCGAGTCATGCGTGGTTTACCTCGTGAGGCACAATCTGTTCCACTACTCACAGAAGCGCACCAGTTGCCCTTGATCTTGCAAGCAGACTAGAGAGCGCTACACCATACCGAGCGTTTGCACCGAGCATCAGATGGCCAAGCACTCAATAATCGGCTGATTCAGCGCCCATTCTCTCGCATTGGGAAAATGGCGGCATTGTTTGTTGACATTACTCGCAGTTCAGAAGACACAACTTCATTCACAACTCCGAAAAAGCACGACAAATGTTCCTTCCTCATTTATCTGTCAATTCCCGAAATACACAAAAAGCCTAGCCAGCCTGTTTCGACACTATTCCAATTGGCCCAGTCCCACCTATTTGAAAAATTTGGAGATTATATTAAAGTATTCATGGACGCATCTGTACGCAGCGACGCCCAATGCACTTCTGCAGCTTTCTTCTGCCCTTCGACTAACATAAGACGGGTGTTCAAAATACTTCATCCAACCTCATCAACAACTGCAGAGCTTGCAGCGATTGATGTTGCTCTGAAGTACGTACACAAAGAATTGAACGCATTGAATCATTCTTACAGACTCCCGTGCTGCCCTCAGCAGACTGAGACAAGATGCCGATAGCCCACTTTTAGGCAGTATCCAAGAATCTGCGCAAAATTACTTCGCGTGGAGTGTCCCTCATTGCCCAGTGGATACCCTCGCACGTGGGCATCGCTGGAAATGAAGAGGCTGATCGCCTCGCTTCAAGTTGTGCTCACCACGAATGTGACTGCCCTGACATTCCCTGTATGTTTGAAAACGCTCGTCTTCTTATACGCCGACACTTCCTAAAGCAGCACCCAGACCGGCGTGTTACAGACGGATCGTTCCCTCCCCGTGTTCGTGATCGAGGCTTGCCCCGTCGTGCTAGAGCACTGTTATACGTATAAGTTAAGCGTTGGATCTGTGTTGGTGCGCGAACGCCTATACCGACAAGGACGTGTGGACAGCCCGGCGTGTACGTTTTGTGGCTCCTGTGAGAGACTTGAACATCTCGTTTTAGAGTGTCCCGCATTCGTTGCGCAGCGTGCATTGTTAATTAAAGAATATAGACTAATTGAACTGCAATGTGTTACCCTTGGCGATTGCCCGTTTCCAAGGGGGTGCGCTGCTCGACGTGACCAGGCCCATCGAGCCCAGCTAACATTTCTGAAGGATACTGACTTGGCCTCCCGTTTATAGACATTATTTGTGTTTTTGTCTTGTTCTGTCTGTGTCTCCATCATTTCTTTATTTCCTCTTTTTTTCCCTCCTATTTTCATTTCCTCTATTCCCTCATCCTGAAAGAGTACGCAGGCGTTGTGCCCCTCTCGGTGGGAGTTGTCAGCTTCTCCCTCGCTATTTCCTTCGTGTCCTTGTGTGTATATGTGTCCAAATCAAATATTATTAAGCATATATATATATATATATATATATATATTGAAAGTAGTGCAGGCGCTCATAGAAAAGCAAAAACAAACATTTAAATTTCCACGTTTCGGCCGGGATCCGGCCTTCCTGGCGTTCCTTGTCGCGCAGCCGACAGAAAGACCACCACTGAAGAAGACCAGCACGAAGGCTGGAACCCGACCCAAACGTCGAAATTAAATGTTTGGTTTTGCTTTTCTACGTGCGCCTGTACTGCAGTTCTCTAAATTTTTTAAACACCGGATCCGAAGAACTATTTTCTTCATATATATATATATATATATATATATATATATATATATACTGGAAGAAGAGAAACAGATGGACTCAATTTCTGCTAATCACGACAATATGAAGTCCACAGGCAATGATGCCAAGGAAAGCATAGGGGTAATTAGGTGTAGTGGAAATTGAAAATTGTGGGAGATGCGCGACTCTCACGCGTCTCCTATAATCCGGCTTCACCGCGTAGCTAAGCGCCGGCGGCGGTCGTGGTGGTTGCGGCGCATTGCGAGAGATGGCGTGAGTGTCGCGATGCTAACGCCACCGAACGGCGGGGTGACTTGAGAGAAAAAGGTCGAAGGCGCTTCGCTTCCTCTTCGGGTTCGGATCGGTGAGCGATGCGGACGTCCCGCGCGTGCGCCGATCCACGCTTCGCGAGACCGTCTCGCGTGGCTGGGGAGCAGGGCACCGTATGGACGAACACGGATCGTTCGAACGTGCCACCGTTCGCGTGACCGTACACGTGAACGACTAGGCGATGGTGTCACAGCAGGGGGCGACCATATTCGCTCGCTATCCGGTCGCGGTGAGTCGGACTTCCTTGATTTGTCGCGCGCCCATGTGAATGTTCTATTGATAGTAATTCGGCTAGCATGTATCAGTGTATGAAAGGTGCAATAAATGCCCTTTTGTGTGCTTGCAGTACTGTATTGTCGTTCCTTTGTCCCAAGAGCACGTGTGAGACCCCACATCTGGCGCCCAACGTGGGGTCTCACACATGCTCTTGGGACAAAGGAACGACAACACAGTAGTGCAAACAAACAAAGGGGCATTTATTGCACCTTTGTTTGTTGGAAGAACTGTTTCTGCTGGAAAATAATAAGTGCGCTTAGTGCGACATATTCATTTTCTCGTGTTACGGCGCGTCTCTAGCCGAAGTCATACGCATTTAGCTTCCATGCGGGGGTTTCCTTGGCGGACACGGTGACATACTGAGAGATGAAAAGGGCTGTGCACAGCAAATTCTTCAATTTGGGCGCGGTTCCTCGCAATTACGAAAGATACTGAAGGTGGTAGGCAATGTTAGAGACAAACTGCGTGAGTCGTGGGTTCAATTCCTAGAATGGAGGCTCTCCTCCTTTTGCTCCACACTTGCTCATACAATGTCCATACTTCCATGGTGCCCTGTAACCGTGCTTGCTGCTGAATCAAACAGTAAAGGGTAAATTTCTGGCCCCTTACATGAAGTTCAAGACCGCAGCTCTTTCATCTTGTTCTTTTGACGAGTTGCTTACCTCCGCCCTTGCTCTTGGCTGATTGTTTAGCGAATCCTCGCTTGCGCCCGTCGTGCTAAGCAGACACTACACATGTTACATCTGTTAGTTGCATTTCACGTTGGCGCTGTGGCTTTGCGAGTCAACGATACGGGCGACTAAATAGCGCTAGAAGCAGTGCTGGTAGCTGGTGAAAGCACGGGGAACATATGTAGTAATGGGTAAAAATAAATCTAGCTTACTCAAGCCAAGCTTCGTCCAATGTCCTATGAACAGTCAGGTAGATTTAGCGTAATCAAAACAAAAAAGTATGTCTACTTATATAGGGACCATTTTCTACACTTTTGACGCCGATGCGGAGCGAGATACAGGAAAGCAAGGAAAAAACAGGGAATTCAGAAAATGTGTGCTTGTACTGAAGGTAATAAAAAATTATGGAACGTGAAGGAGCAAAATAGCATTTTCCCCTAAACTCCATTTTTTGCGCGACAACCAGTGTACATAGGCAGACGAACATAGACAGGAGGAAATGTTCGGTCCCGTCTGCTTACCTTACAGTCACGGGTTTTTGTGTAGCAAGTCATGTTTCATAGACATGAACCAAATAGAGCGGGAAAAAAATTTTTTCTTATACCTTTACTTGTATGTAACGTACGCGCGCCCACGTGCCTAAAGAAAGGATGAAGGAAGGATAGTTCCATCCTGTTTTCATCTGTTTGTTTGTTTGTTTGTTTGTTTGTTTGTTTGTTTGTTTGTTTGTTTGTTTGTTTGTTTGTTTGTTTGTTTGTTTGTTTGTTTGTTTGTTTGTTTGTTTGTTTGTTTGTTTGTTTGTTTGTTTGTTTGTTTGTTTGTTTGTTTGTTTGTTTGCTTGTTTGTTTGTTTGTTCGCCGCGACTTCGTTCCACGCATGATTTGTTGTTTTCATGTTTGAATGCTATTTCAAGCCTATCTGCATTCATCTGTAACAGACACTGCCATAGCAAGAAAACGTTCGCTAGGACATGTATTCCTTGGTCACACAGACATAACTGGATCGTGCTGTCCGCGTTACTGATGTGAAGACCCACCTACAAAACACATCACAGACAGGCTAGAAGCACACTCATGAAAGAATGCACAAGGTGTGCCAGCGAAGAGAAGAAATGTGAAAGCCTAACGTGGTAGTGGAGTTCTCCCTGAATGAATTGCTTTTTTTTTTTCTCATGCGCGCTTCTAGTCAAAGGACCAGGCGTCCGGCGTTTTTACACGCTTATGTTTTCAACTACGTCTGACGCATCACTAATTTATTAACTTTCCATTGTAACATAGCTCGTATATACGCTTCTTTGCTTATAAACACGGATAGCGTGCATGTTATTACGCTAGATTTCTTCTTTTCCTCTCCAACGTCACATTTTATTCATCAGAAGTAACAATCATACCAGTGTTTTTTGCTTCCATTTTAATTAAGTATACATTTTTCCAAATCACATGTCCCTTTACCGCAGATGTAAAAAAAAAATCATGGTGTTCACCGCATTGGAAGGGACGATTCTTTGCACGGAAGATACGCCCGGTAAATACGTTATGAAACGGGAAGGTTAAAGAGGAACTAAAGACGGAGGCTAGTTTTCACTACGCTGGTAAATTGCGCTTTTAGAACTCCGGGGATTTGTTCAGTGTTCGGTAAAAACTTGCTTATTGCAAAGGAGCATCACAGATAAGCGTCAAACGTACATGTCAAAACCACAGTTGCAATGACACCGTTGCGTAGCCTGACAAATTTCGTGGCCATTAGACAGGTGGCACATCAAAGCTCCTGGTCAAGTTTCTCCTCAAATTCGAATAAATCATTCTCTTCTTTCACAATCAACAACTAAATAGCTATGGCTAGCCGTTTCCAAAACTTGTGACGCCTCAAAAGTCTGCTTCGAGTAGTCAGTGGTGGGCGAACTATCGGTCTTTCAGATCTTCTTTTCTTGACACATTTGCGCCCGGTGAAAACTAACGTATTGTGTCATTGAGAAGTGTATAGTCGACCCATACAGCTGAAATGAATATTTTCCTTTGGAGTGCCTTTAAACGCCTTTAAATAAAATATCGAGTTAACTCTGCAGCGTTTTGGGGGAATGGGTTTGCTGATGCTAGCTGGAATCACGGAGGCAAGATAATCACTGCTTGTTTGCATGCACTGCCACGCAGGCTATCTTGGGTGACACGAAGAACGTGAACAAGGCCTTCTTCTACAACATGATGAAGCCATGGATTGGGGAAGGTATACTGACGCTGTGAGTTGCTTTTTTTTTTTCTTTCACACAAAGTGCTTCAGAATTGTTGCTGTTTGACGCCAAGTTTACTTCACCCGTATGCGTGGTCAAGGTAACATCGGGCTGTATGTGCAATATTATTGGAATCATTTACAAACACGTTTCGAGAAGAACTTCGTGAACTATTTTGCTGATGCCTAAGCACAATTTATTGAACGGATCAAAGCGTTGTTCTGGCCATAAAGCATTATTTGCTGAATTGACAGCACGTACATTGAATGATGCATATTACAAACTGGCTCGCAATTGAGAACCCTTGCCTCTACTTTTTCTTCATATCGCACAACGGGTTCATCTCGTACGATTCACAGTTTCTACCAAAGCAACGTTCGTTTGACGTAGACTTCTTTTACAAGCGTATCGTACTCTTGGCTAAGAGACGATAAATTATGGCTATTATGTTTTCTGATTCATATTTTTCCACCAGAGTGCTACAGCAGCACATGAAGACCTATTGGCCGGCATCCGATCCGGTTATGCAACTGAGACGCATGTTGCTTTCGCTTTTAATTCGTCTCCTCCCAGAATTTCCTGTTGCTCTCAATACCCATCTATATACTTATAAGCCATTGTTTTATTCCAGAAAGTGATAATATATTAGCTTAAGCAGATATGTACTTTTTTATGTATACGAGCTCCTTTTGTATTGGAAATCAAGCAGCGAACAGTCGCCCCTCAGAGTCGACAGCTGAGACAGAAGGGCATTGCTCTAAGTAGAAGCTTCCTTCTCGGGTCGCTGCTTACACAACTCTACCAGATATGTCACGCACCAAGTTTGCGTTGTTGCACAATCGCGACGTGCCGCATAACGGAGATGCGTCACGCCAGTGTTCTTGTGTGCAAGCAGGCTGCTTATTGGAAAGTTGTGGTGTGCATTCTTTTACCAGCATTCTCGTGATATTAGCTATGTATACACCGCATGCAGCCCTTTGTTACTTTCATTTTTGAAAATATGTGTATCGTACAAGACTTTAGGAATCAAGATCTCCACGATGGTGGGACTCGAGGTAGCGTTTGGGCCGGTGATCCTTCAGGCATAGGAATGAGTACGTCCGGCAGTAAGAGCAAGAGAAAAAGGGGTTTATTCTACATATTTACAGGAGTGGCTCCAAATATGGAAGCCCACTCCATGGGGGAGCACTTTGAAAGTCTCAGCTCACTACATATGTCTGAGCACACATCAGAATACGTCAGGACAGGCCACTGCACCCAACGTGTCCGCTTATAAAACAGTCGTCTTCCCTAGTTGAGCCGACTAGAGAATCTGATCACCTTTGTGCGGCCAATCAGAGGGGTCGTATTGTTCACAGAACTCCGCCTCTAATGTTGCACCTTTGAAGCAAGGAAGAGGCAATCTGGAAACATGAGATTCACACTCCTTCCACGAAAGTCGTCGACTTGGTTTCTTGCTCTCCGTGACGTTCGTCTTGCCAGGGTCGGGAGAGTGACCTTCGTGCTGGTCCCCGCTTCCACGAAGGGTCGTGGTTGTGGTCGCTTCTAAGTGAGCTTCTTTTTCATCGTGTCACAGCCGGTGTCGGGTCGCGCCGCCAGGTAGACGGCCGCTAATGAATGGGGTGGCATTGGGGGAAGCCCCAAAGGATGCGCACTGCCGATTTGGGGCGCTTGTTTGCCCGACACCGACGGCACTGTTGCCGTCTGAGCGACGCTGATGAAAGGGCCTGCCTCGATGGAAACAACCAAAGAATGCGCCCTGCCGATTCTGGACGCGACGCAACAACGACCATAATGTAGCTTGAGCAAAACACCGCGTTTGCTAAAATTTACCCACCCTCTTTTTTTAGTGCCCATGATAAGCAAACTGGGGGAGTGTGCGTAGATTTGCAGAAAAAAGACATTAAAATATATCATTCGTTTTTTTTTTTTTATTGCATGGGGTCTTAATTGCATGGATAGCACAATTCGGCCCTTTCCAGTAAATTACCCGAAATATACACATTACATGAACGACAAATAGCACTGTCCAGGTTGCTCATTGAATGTTTCACGAATTAGCTTTCTTTTAATTAAATTGTTCCCTTTAGGGCACATGTTGCCCTTGCGAAATTGAAGCCGCGCATTAGTGAAGTCGCGTCAGCTTAGCAGAAATCTTAAGATTAGCCTCACTGTCGGGTTATCCGGTCTCAAAATGTGCTACGAAATACACTGACGTTCCAGTTAACAGTTTTCCAAAAGCTTCGCTCTAGCAGTTCAGTACAATCTTAAATGGAACGAGAAGAATCTTTTATCATGGCGAAGTTTCCGGAATGCACTACTTGCATCGCGTATACATTTGGGCCCGAATTCACAAAACTTTTCACTTGTAAGGGTCCCTTGCCATTGACCGGCCACGTTCGTTTATAATATGTTCAGCATCAGGACTGGCTAGAATTTTTTCTTACGAACAATTCTAGCGTAAGAGATTTTTCTGAATACGGGACCCGATGACGGGCCCGTCACTCAGGAGCTACAAAAACTGTGACGATATGACAATCTGACAAGTCACTTGCTCGTCTCGCACAGAAGTGAAAGCGTGACAACACAGATAGCATGAACAGGAAAGAAAAAAATATAACCCCCAGCAAAGGGGGCGCGGCAATATGCCCTTCGTAACTTCATCCAAGTTGGCGGCAGCCATTCAAACTGGTCACATTACTAGCTGCAGCGGCTTCCGTGGTCTACATGACCCATCACACTCAATTGCTGAATATTGCTCAGTACTCTACGTTGATAGTGTAGTTCAATGACGCCGCTTACGCGTTTTTTTTTTCTTTCTCTCTTTCTATTGCTTTCTCCTGTCAGGGGGGACGAACCATGGAAAGCACGTCGGAGGGCAGCTAACACCCGCCTTCCACTTTCGCATTCTCGACGATTACATACCCATCATGGACAAGAGAGGCGAGAGGCTCGTGCGCAAGATGACCACCATGAACGGAGAGTATTTCAACGTCCTCCCCATAGTTCGCGCAGCGGCCTTCGGAGTGCTCTTTGGTAAGCTGCTTGCTACAAGTATTGCTGTACGGACATAGCTCACGCTTTAGCAAAGCCAAACGTAACGTGGGATGGTACCTGTAAAGGTTTCGAGTTGTGGGAAAAAGTTAATTTGATGTTTAATATATAAGAATAAAGTTTTGCCTTTCTGCAGAAATCAACCAACGGGGGAAGGGGAACGAAATCTTGGCGCACAATCCCTGTTTATATTGTGCGTGGGGTTCAATTCAGAGGATAGACACCCTCCCTTCCCCCGCTCCTCAATTATTGCAAATGACAGATTTTATTGTACGGAATGAAAACATGTACCACGGTCGGGTACTTTCGTACGCACGCGAGATAATAGGCAAAGGGAATTGTAAGATCAATAATAGAAAACTCCCTGCATATTTATTTGCATTGCCGCTAACGTTTATACAAAGCGAGATGAACGCGTATTTTTCTTTTCGTTCTTTACTTTACAGAAACATCGATGGGTATCGATTACGACGAAGACGACATCGAACGTACCGGATACCTCAAAATTCACGACGCGTAAGTCGTCATCACATCCTTGTATATGTAATCAAAATTCTATTTTTGTGAATAATAATATAATAATAATAATAATAATAATAATAATAATAATAATAATAATAATAATAATAATAATAATAATATAATAATGCGCAGCCGTTGTTTTTTTTTTCACGTCTTCAGCATTTCAGACATCGTGGTGAACCGCGTCGTCAACTTTCACCACTGGTTCGATACCATCTTTGCATTGAGCAAAGAGCACAAACAGATGTTAAAATACGTGGAGGAGGCCAGGCAGTTTGTCAATAACGTAAGTACCCACTCATGCACACTAACTTGTGCCTGATATTTGAGCCGCATTCAAGGCCCTATTCAAAATTTCATAGATGTGCAATCTATAATAAATTTCATAGATCGCATTATTTCAATTTTAATGTCAGAGTTTTTCGGATTATATTTAATTAATTGCTTCCTAATTAGGTTGTTTGTTTTTACAAAAGTCTCCTCGCGCAGTGCGGGAGAGGCTAAGCGTAAGGCCAATTCATTGTTGGTAGGTTTTGAGGACGAATATCAGTGGTGCTAGTCTAGGGAATATGCTACTAATCTAGGGATTTCTGCTAAATCGACATGACTTCCTTGCTATGCGGCTTCATTTATGCAATGGCAACAAGTGCCCTAAAGTCTATAAACAGAATTTATTTCGTGAAACTGTTGTTAATTAACAAATTTATCATCGCCATTTTGTTGCGCAAGTAATGCCCGTGTTTCCCAGTAAGCCGCATGAAGATACAAATTTGTGCTATCTGCCGCAAATGGTGTTTTAAAAAAAAATGTGTCCTAATTAAATAAAGTAGAAGCGGCGTAGTCACGTATACGTTATGTCTCTGCACAGATTTTTTTCTTATCCTATACCCGGGCTTCACAACATGCAACTTCAAGAAGACGCACTCTGCCAGCTTGCATGCAAGCAAGGCAAAATAGTAGCGCAGGAAGCATTTCTGACCAACAATCTTGGTCAATTTACAGATACTACAGAAGAGGATAGCCGATTACCGGAAAGGCATCAGAGATCCTGTTTCGAAGAATTCTTTCCTCGAAATTCTTCTCCGAATGTGCCTTGACGATCGCACAATGAGTGAAATTGACGTCCGGGACGAGCTGCTGTCTACTCTCATTGGGGTAAGCCTCGGAACTACCACCGGTCACCGCCTATAGCACATGTGGAGCTGTATATCTCATACTCGTATTGTAATGGGAAGAGACGAATACTGATTATCGGTAGAGATCTTTCCCTTTCTCAAATGTCCTGAAAAGAGAACACTATAAACACTCTCAGTGAGTGAGTTTGGACACGTGAAGTAGTCTTTAGAAACTATATTTGCATTCATTTGATAGAATAGCTTGGATAGTTACAAAGAAAATCAACTCCCCGACTTCGTTTATTTGAATTTAACACGTCATTGTAACGTGACTGATTTAAAAGTTTCTTTACGCATACTTGAATCCTCTTTATGCAGACAAAGTTCTCAAAGTTTGCCAAGTTCAGTCTTTGGTTACTTTAGAAAGCAATCTAGGGCTCATTTTTTTTTTTCGCCAAACATTTAAAGGGCCCCTAAACCACCCAGAGGTCGAAATTTAGTTGTGGTGTTGCAGTTGGGCACGAGTCTACGACGAACACGTAATAACCGCGAGAATTTTTCGAAATGGTGTCGTAATTACGGAGTTACACGCGTTTGATGATCGAAAAAGGGCCCTCGCTCGTTTCGCTCTTTCCTTCGCTAATCTTCTCGTCGGCTGGTCTCTCCTCCTCGCCGAGTGCTGCTCCAAATGTCACGTGACATACGTCATCGCCAACGCGCTTCTCTAAACACTACCCTACTCCCGGTTAAGGCACGTCCACGCTAACGCTAGTGACAAATATACTGACGGCGCACCGGCCTCCCATGCCCTAGAACGTCTGCCGCGCGAGAGGTGTCCAAAGTAGATGGTAGTTCGGCCGGCGCACCGCCCGCAGCATGATCAACGGGCCAATCGACAACTGCGAAGCTGCGCGCCTCCGCCACCGGCGACGAAAACATCAGGCTGCAGCTTCTGTTCGAAGCAAGATAATTTTCCCTAGGTAAAGTGATGCGTAAATTGTACATTTTATGAAGAATGATATCCACTGTCAAACGTTAAACATGAACTCGAGAGCTACGATCTTGTCCAGCCGTGCACGGCTACCGACGGGAGACGACGGGCTAGGCTGTGCTCGCATCGCAGCCGACGGCGCCGCTAATATAAGCCTGTTTTCTTCTTCGTGTACAGCGAAGAACGATAACAACGGTAAGAAAATATTGCGGCTTGTGAGCGTCGGTAATTCATTCCGAAGCGCCGTCTGTTTTAGCTTTGAAGTGAGCCGGAAAAGGCCTATAGCGACGATATCGGCGCCGTCGAGCGATCGGCGGCGGTGGCGGTGAGGCTACCGCACAAATGGGTCCCGGTCTCATCCTCTCTACGGCAAGGAAATCTCGCCGTTCGCGAGGAAAACAGCCGTCGAACGGCGGCCCGCGAATGGCAAACGGCATGCGGTGAGTCCAACGGGCACGTGGACTCGGCGCTTCTCGTCTACCCGCTGTTGCTGCGGTGCCGGCCCGTGTTCATGTGAAGCGTGCCGCTATTGACCCTTTTCGCGGAGCATTTTGTTTTAGAGAAACGAGATGGCGCTCACGGCGGCGCGCCATACATCTCCTCAGCGACCGCGCACGAATACGAAACCATTACCGCTTTTACCTTGCTTCTGTGCGATCAAGCTGTCGGAAATGCAACTGAGTTTTCGCTAACACACTGTGCTCCAATCGTGCTAGATTGAATCATGTGGATTGAAGACGTGTGCAGTAGTTGGCTGCAAAAATAGTGATTGGCATGTTAAGGAATATAATGAATCGGTGTGGTGGTTCGCAGACCGCTGCTACAACTGTCCGAACGTGTTACCGGCACTTCGTGATGTACGGCTTTCCTCGAGGATATCGAAATTTGCCTCATCCGCCAGCCTTGTATCGCTAGCCTTCAAAGAAAGGGCTTCATCCCCAGAACGTCGGAATGAGTGAGTACCACTCGTTAAACAATGACAAAGGGAGTTGCGCCGCTTCCTGTCAAAGTAAGTTTCGCGCGCGTTATCTATACACATCTGTCCCAAATAGCAGGAAAATTTACGCCCACTCTATCACCGACGTATCCAGAATAAGTGAATGGGCACACACTTTCATATATGCGCACTGTATATGCACAATAAATGACGGAATACACCTATGGTGTACGAATGGTCGAAGCTGAATGTTTCGTGACGGTCCACAAGCGTAAGCGAGTTACTAGCTGTAATATATATTTACTACAAGGTATTACAATGTACAAAACAGCTACGTTTCAAGCCTTGTGCGCAGCAAGAACAAATCTATCGGAACTGAGCACACCCGCGAGCGATTAGGCAGAAAATAATCAGATAGTGGCCGCACCGAGGAACTTCACTGAGTCAGAAACTAACAAGCCACTGCTTCAAAATAGTTGCCAAATAAAGAATAAAGATCAAAACACACTAATCCTGACTGAATTCATGATCGGAATGTTTCTAAAGCTTGGAATACATATTTAGCCCCGCTTTTAGAACAAGCACCATATACGCTGCTTGCGCCGTTTGGACATAGCTTAATCAGCTCTGAAAGCCGCTTTTGCATGTTCTCTGAAGCTATCATCAAAGCTTCGTGTCGTCCACTTAGTCACCGTCTACGATATCTCCGAAAACAGAGGTTTTCTAAGCCGCGCAGGCGTCGTACACTTCCATTGTAAACAAGCAGGCACCGGAGGCAGTTGAGACAAGCAATAAACGCGTCACCACGTGATCAAACATGGCAGCGCCCACGGGATCGCCGCGAAAAGAGTGAATAAACCCTGTGTTGCGCGCTCGTCTGGAAAGGCCAACACTGTCGCACTCTGTTCGACCGCTAAGTACGACAGTGTTGGAACGCGAGCGATTTGGCACTTGCGTTGCGGGCTGTAATTACCGATTCGCAAGGGCGCACAAGCGAGAAACACGACAAGGTAGAGCAGGGAGTCATCCAACTGGTTCAGCACGACGGAGAGCGATTGTCTCTGCACACTGTATTGTGGGCACTGACAAAGAACATGACGAATCGTTTCCGCGTCTCCACAATTGTCACATGCTGCACTGTCGGCCATCCCTATGCGGAACGCGTAGGCATTGGTGAACGCGACGCCCAACCATAGCCTACACAGAAGGGTCGCATCTCTTCGGGGAAGTCTTGTTGGAAGTCTAAGGCTTAAGGTTGGATCCAAGGTGTATAATCGGGCGTGCATAAAATGTGGTTTATTCCAGTCTGATGAAGTGCATTGGCGTGCAAGCAGGCGGAGCATCCTTGCAGCATCTGTCCTAGACAGCGGGATCGATAGGCGCTTGTCCTGTTCATGAGCTAAACGAGCAGCGTGATCGGCACGTTCATTGCCAATAATTCCACAGTGACTTGGCAGCCACTGAAAGATTATTTCGTGTCCTTTTTCAGTCAGGTGATGTATGGCCTCTGTGATTTCGATAACCAGCTGTTCCTGTGGACCGCGCCGTAAGGCTGACAGTAAACTCTGCAGTGCCGTCTTCGAGTCGCAGAAAACGGACCATTTGTGTGCTGGTTCATCATTAATAAAATGTCGCGCGTACCTGCTAGCAGACAAACCGGAAGTCATAGGTTCTTGTTCGACCAATGGGCATCGTTCCCGGCGCTGACATCACCAGATTCACCCTGCTGACGTGACGACCACTGGGGATACCGGAAAAGCCAGGGGAGGAGGACGGCATTGTTGTTTTTTTATTTTGTGGCGCGCCCGCGGCGCGTAGCGCTGGCATCGTTGATCGTGACGGCATTCTGAACTCGTTGCGCGTGTTTACTTGAAATGTTCAAAAAATATCTGAGGTGGTTTAGGGGCCCTTTAACATTCGCCAAACATTTTTCGCCAAACATTCGATTTGCCCAGCCTCTAGTCACGGTAAAACTGACTACCGTATTTATTCGAATATAGGTCCACCTTTTTTTCTCTCTCAAAAATGTTACCCAAAAATTAGCTATCGACCTATATTCGTGACCAAAAGCTTGCAAAAGTACGGAGCTAACAGAGTTCCTGCATCGCACCAGCCGTAAAGCCAGTCCGGAGATTATTTTGACTTGCTTTATGAAACGCTTCATATGTATCCCACGTACTCCATGGCACCATGGACGATATCGTTTATTTTGCCGAGGGCGGCGGCGAAGCATCCAACGAGGACGACTTCTCCGGTATTTCCGCCGAGGATGCAGTTTGTGGCAGCGACTAGCGAGATTTAGCAGCAAAGCTTACGGTAAATAAAGGTGCGTCATGTTGAAAGCTCTTCACTTTTCTAAAAGATATCGGTAGACCTATATTGGAATTACTTTTTTATTTCTCGGCGAGTTCGATATACAGTGGTCGACATATATTTATGTTCGACCTGTATTCGAGTAAATACGGTAGTTTTGAGTACTCCACACGTGCAATTTATCCCCAGTTCCGCATAGCTTGGCATTCCTCGAGCAGGTGCAGACCATCCCTGTAGCCAATGTCATTCTAAGCGCAGCGCAAAGTGAGTCCACCTCAACAATCTGTTTGTTGCCGGCCTGGAAATGTCTTCCGAGAGACGTGTTGTTGTTGTTGTTGTTGTTGTTGTTGTTGTTGTTGTTGTTGTTGTTGTTGTTGTTGTTGTTGTTGTTGTTGTTGTTGTTGTTGTTGTTGTTGTTGTTGTTGTTGTTGTTGTTGTTGTTGTTGTTGTTGTTGTTGTTGTTGTTGTTGTTGTTGTTGCGATAAAGAAAAGGAAGGAGTCATACGGCGAAATACAATAATCGTTAGAAGTTTTGTAAACGAGAACTTACGCACGTTTCTCCTTCGCTTCTACGTTGTGTTAGTAAGCACGCCTTCAAGTGGCCGTTTTTATCTTTCAAAATTGTTTGGCCTCATTGACAGCGCTTGCGCTAAATATTTACAAGATGCAGCACTGTGTGCTGGGATGCTGTCACCGTACACGGTCACCAGTCCCGGCGGGGTCATCCTTCGATTTGTTCCCATTTCCATATTGAAACTAGCGAGTGATCTAGTTTATTTTGGCCCAAAGAAGATTCAATTTTAGTTGTTCTAGCGCTCTGATGTTGTTCTAAAGTACTTCCGTGTGCAGTGTTCTCAATGCGCCCCTCCCTGCTGCTGCGGCATATTAGTAGGATTCGCATTCCTAATTTCTGAGGTTATTAGCTTCCTCAGCATTCTCGGGTGACTGCACAACGTGAAACTCGCGCTTCCTCAAATCCAGGGCTTTGACACAACGGCGACAAGCATCGCTTACACGCTCTACCTTCTCGGCCATCATCCTGAAATTCAAGCTAAGGTTCAGGATGAGATCGACATAGGTCTGCGGAGACGACTGGGACAAACCCCTTACCGCGGAGCAACTGAAGAACCTCACCTACATGGAATGTGTGCTTAAGGTACGTCATAATCCACGCTCAAGATGTCAATCCTCAGCCCAAAAATACATATAACATAACTTTTCCCCTCCTCTGACCTTCAAACGATCACGTTCAGATGACAATTGTAAATGCTCCATGTCAGGTGAGCCCAGATTCCCATTCTAATGGTGATTTCTGCGCTGTCTATGGTTACAAATGTGCGTCTAATTAAAAAGATTAAAAAATATACAATTTCTTAACATGCACCCCCAGTTCGTCTAAACTATCTGTAAGCAGTTCGTATGGAAGGAAGCGCTAGGTGCCCTCGCGTGATCGCGACGTACTTCCTGTTGGCAGTTTTCACAAAGTGCTCTCTTTTTATAATTATTTTACTTCTCTATGACATCGCCTTACATCCTCAAGCATTGATTAATCACTCGATTATTTGCACGTATTAAAGTTGTAAGAAGAGGCATCACGTAGAAGGAGTGAACTTCAATGTATACATTAGATATATATTTCACGGCGTATGGCACCGGCCCCCGAGTTTCCCCAATTCTGTCAATACTTCATTATGTGATCTGAAAAAAAAATGTGATCTTAAGATGTCACATATTCAAGTAATCAAAATACCTGATGGATACGGTGTGAAGTTTGGTTTGCTGTTTTACACAAAGTGGAGCCATATGTCATCTTAATACTTTTTTCAACCCTTTTCGTAGGAGGCCATGAGGCTTTATCCAGCAGGATCTATTATGGGCCGCAGCGTCGAAAGGGATATGAAAATTGGTAAGTGATATATGAAAACTGACCTTCTCTTTTTACCGAAATTTGCGGTGGTAAATATGAGATGAGCATCAAACGTGCATCAGCACCTAAGCGCTGTGCTAAGGAATGCCACTTGACGTTTTAGAAAGCACTCTATGCTTGCTGCGAACCCGAGCTGAAATAGTTCAGCCCGGGCACCATTCTGTTATTGTAACAGAGAAGCAGTTACTTACTTCAGACATACAAGGAGTTGAATGTTGCCTTTGACGATTAACTTCATTACTCGAAATTATTGCAGGAGATGCAATTGCACTGTTAAGTCGCCAGAAATCGGCCAACAGAGGTTTTTCCAGAGTATCGGACTAGCTAGATACGCATAGCTCTCTACAAATTGGTTTATATAAAAGAAGTATATCTCTGTTTGAAGTGGTCTTTCGTTTATTTTGACCGCATTAAAAATTACATGTGCCGTAAAGCTACCTTAACTCTATTCCGTCTTTGTAGGTGGGTTTTATAAACACCCGAACAGAAATCGCACAAGTTAGCACTATCGAATAAGTATTAAGCCACATTTTCCTAATTAACTTTAAAAAAGCAAGCCTACTAGCTAAATAACTCGGGGCACTGCTTATAATTAGGATTTCAAGCCTATCGTTCTCAAAAGTCATGTCCTTTTCTTTATTTCTGCTGACGTGATTATGCGTAAAAACATCTGAACATGTTTTAGTAAGGTAGTGCGTTGGGCGAGTTGGTGCATAGCTGGACAAATGAGTTGTGGCGCAAGGAAAGAAGAAGGAAAAACCAAGGGGAGACAGGATAGGGCGCCAAACTTTCAACTAGTTTATTCCCAGTGAATGTTTGTATTCAGTGAATGTTTGTATTTAGATAGCGCAGTGAGGTAGCGTGTGACACGTGCTGCGCCTTGTCTTTGTGCGCATTTTTGGAAATGTATATATTTGGGTGATGTGCTGGGAATAAACTAGTTGAAAGTTTGGCGCCCTATCCTGTCTCCCCTTGGTTTTTCCTTCTTCTTTCCTTGCGCCACAACTCATTTGTCCATCTGAACATGTCTTTCTTTATTTATTTATTGCTTATCTGGTGAATATCGCGCCGGCGAAATGAGTAACATGGGCTTGCCAGCGCGTCGAGTAGGGGAATCAAGGTCTCTCTTCCAGAATGCCCCCCCCCCCCCCCCTACACACACACACCCTTATCCAAATAGCTGTTTTCAATCCCAATCTCAAATTCAACAGCTCATATCTCGATGCGTCAATGTGTTAGGAGAACTTCACAATATGGAGCCCCGACGAACTGTATACGTGTTTCAGCACTTAAGTAGAAACAAACGAGCAATTGACAATTGACAAGAACTTTATTGAAGTGTCCTGAGGAAAATGAGAAAACGATTCGTTGGTGGCTCCGCCCACGACGGGACCTCGGCGGCGTCGCGGGCCCTCTGGGCGGCCTGTAGTTGAAAGAGCAAAGTACAATAACATAAATGTTGAGCACTAAAAATATGTTAAATGCCTAATTTATTGTCTTACTTTTCAGCGCATGTTGTGCCTGCTCCTCCGTGTACGTAGCTCAAATCAGAAAGCGTAAATGCGCGCTCGCTATCTTATAGATATATATATTTTTTTAATCTTTCGCAATAAAACATAACGGAAAAAAAAGTAAAAATGTTTATGCAGTTACCTAGGTTACATTGGAAATAACGGACGTTTACGGCTCCACGGTCGAAAACATGTACAGATTAAGTCCGTTATTACTACTTTGGCTTAAAAAAACGCTGTATTATACGCTATTCTATTCCAGGCTCAGTTACTGCGTGTTGATTTGGGGCACAACGACAGCACATAATTATACCACATTACTCACATTACAAAAAAAAGGTACTACGAATATTTGAGGGATATCGATCATGGTCACCCGCAAGGTCTCAGCACGCGTCCGCTATTTTCAAAACATTTCACATTGCAAGCTAACCAAATCTATTATCTCAAGCTTTTTTTGCATATCCAAAATAATAAGCTATACCCCACGTACAGTTCTTCTCGATGTGTTCAATACTGCATCCGTACACAAAGTATAAGAACAATTAGAACTACATATGGTCGGCAGCATATTCTGCACCAAAACCCAGTCTGCTTAATAAACTTGACATTTTAGGCTAAAATAACAAAAATTCCCGAAAATAGGTTTAAGCAAATTCTTCGAGAAAACTGCATTGAATATGTTTAAGTACTGCTTAAGTGTTGATTACAACTTCCATGTGTATTGACTTTTTATCTTGCTCAATGTTCACTACGTGTTTTATTACTGAGCGCACATTGTTTCTTTTTGGTGCTGCTTGTCACAATATATGTATGTCGATTTGCTTCTTTTCTTTGCTCTGTGATAATAGTTCTTGTTTTTTTATATCTATAGAGACAATTTATATTGTTAAATGATTATCTGATGTTAATTATTGTATATTGTTGCTGTTTGTCTACTTGTATTATGTATGCGTGCTGAACTGTATCTCGGAGCAAAAGCCTATATCAGGCTGTGTAGTCTTTTGCTTTTGCTTCGATTTCTGTTGATGTACAAAAAGAAATCAATCAATCAATCAAAAAACCCCTAAACGGCGCGATTTTGACCTCAGGGTTCCGGCATTTTCCTTCTCCACACGGCAAATGTACCGCCACTGTTTGTCCCGTTCATATTAACGGAGCGTATTTTATTAGAGAGCAAACGGAAAGAAATGCTGCATAAGGCGGTACTATACCCTCTTTGATGACAGGAGCAACTGCTGCAGGCGGGTTTATTTATTTATTTATTTATTTATTTATTTATTTATTTATTTATTTATTTATTTATTTATTTATTTATTTATTTATTTATTTATTTATTTATTTATTTATTTATTTATTTATTTATTTATTTATTTATTACAGCGAAGCTGTTAAGGGCTAGTTCCCCCAGGATCGTATCCACGTGTAGAAAAACTATCATCATCAGCATTCGCTCAAGCGTCGTCGTCTTCTTCCGCAGCTGACTCGTGCTCGGCACGCGCTCGTGCCACTGCTCCCGCGTTCGTCGTCGTCGTCGTCTGCTTCCACGGCTGGCTGCGTTGCCGCTAATCATTCCAGCGTAGAATTTCACTTCTCTTCTGTCGTCGTAATGGGGAGGCCGCGTTTACGGGGGTATGAGCCATTCATGAGCAACTGATGACGTGTCCTAACGCGCTCGCCGCGAATGCGCTCGGGAAACGTCAGTGAAGAGCCGCCGACCCCGAGTAGAGGGAGCGCGATGTTGAGGCCAAAGGTAAGCGTCGTCTTGCCCTCCAGGAACCCGACAACGGTGGTGCACGCCTCGGCAACGCTAGCGCCAAGTGCCCTGGTGCGACGGCCAGGTTTCAACGCGAGTTTCTCAATCGGAACGTTGATGATAGACATGTTCGGTTGGGTGATGCCCAACGACGATACGCCCATTCTCATCGAAGGGGCAATATTCACTACAGCAGACCCACCATAGTCACAGCTTCGGTGGCTTTCATCTTCACAGTAGTGGAAGGGCTCTGAATATTATTTATTTATTTATTTATTTATTTATTTATTTATTTATTTATTTATTTATTTATTTATTTATTTACTTATTTATTTGAGTACCTTCAAGGCCCGAGGGCGCTACAGAAGTGAGTTGTAAACAATCCTTACAGGGAAAAAAATGTGGCTTGTAAAAATGCAAGTAACCCTCAACAGAAGCCTTAAATACAAGTTAATCAGTTAGTTTGACGGTAGAGGCGGCCAGGTAGTTCCATTCTCTGGATGTGTTGGGAACAAAAAAAAAATCAAGAAATAACTTTGTCCGGGAGAATGGTACGTGTATATTATGACGGTGATCGGTTTTGTTTGATATATAGGATGGTTCTGAAAAAAGAAGACGTCTTAGTTGTGCATTATGATAGAGCTTATGAAATAGAAGTATACCGGAACGTTTTCGACGGGATGAAAGTGTTGGTAGGCCTAAAATGTTTTATTAGATGATACACTAGATGTGCGCAAATAGTCTGAAGAAATTAAACGTGCACTGCGATTTTGGACGGATTCCAAAATATTTACGAGACTGTCAATACCGGGATCCCAAACGGAACTGGAGTACTCGAGCTTCGATCGAATAAGGACTTTATAGAGACGAAGTTTAAGTGAGGAAGGTGCCTTGTAAAAAAATTATACGTGGATACCTAAGTGACCGATTGGCGTTGTTAATTACGTAGTTGATATGAGTCTGCCAAAAATATTTTAGGTAATATTAACGCCTAAATATTTAAAACATGAAGCATTTTCTAAACACAGCTGTTAATAAGATAATTGGGAATTTTAGATTTTGGTGTAACGTGAAACTCGCATTAACTGGCATTTATTGGGATTAAGTCGCATGTTCCATTTTGCTCACCAGACGAAACTTCACTAAGGTCATGCTGTAGGATGATACAGTGAGCATTATTAGAAATAACTCGGTAAATTACGCAGCCGTCAGCAAATATATCTAATTTAGGAATTAATTGTATTTGGCAGGTCATTACTACAGGGGGGTGATGATTTCTAAGTTTTATGGAATTTTTAAAAATCAGCTGTCGCGGATAGCGTGATTCTTGTCCTTGAGCAAGATTATTCAATGAGGCGAACATTACTAGCACGAGACATAGAAACAAATATTCAACTAATTAACGAAAATTCACTAGTGTCTTCTTAATTATTTAATTTACGGCACATATTGCAATTTACTGATTCTAGCCGGCGAACTTGTAAGACCTAGCTATCGACTTCAAATGAATTTCCAGAATGACACCAGTTTCGGATATTATTTCCCAAACTGTGGAACGAAAGACATGCGCGTTCCAATTACTTTCGTGCTGCAATGCACAAAAGAGCGTTTTTTTTTCTTTTTTTTAAGAAGTAAGTGTAACAGCGCATTTTTACGCTGAGTTTGATGGTGCATATGACACAAACAAAAAACAAAACAAATTACTATTATGTTGTTCATAAACAGGCAAGGCAAATTTCCTGCCGTTCGGAATTCTTTCATTTTTTTCCTTTCTTTCAGGAAAGTACACCATTCCTCGCGGAACCGTGGCAGTCGTGGCTCTCTACTTCCTTCAGAGACACCCAAGGTACATTGAGGACCCGAATAGCTTCAAACCCGAGAGGTTCATGGACTCGAAAAGCATACACACCTACGGGTTCGCCCCCTTCTCCGCGGGACCACGAAACTGCCTTGGTAAGGGCTTAGCATTATACCTATATTGCCTGCGTCTGAACTTCGACGAAGCTCTCGGGGCCGAGCATTGGCTATGGTACATTCGATGGTTCCAACCGCGCTCCGACTCGGCTTGGAGCGATGTGGACGGGAGCCAGAGAATGAATAGCCAGCGTTCAGCTCGGGCATGCTTCGGAAAGCAATCGGAAGAGCCGCGTTATATAGGCATTTTATCGGATTGCGCTCACGCTCCGAACTCGAAGGTGAGAGCACCTCCGAGCTGGAGCACGGCTCTCTGAAGGAACGAGGCGAATGTGTACGTATTCCGTGCGCTCGCGATTTCGACCAGCTGAATGTAAACGACATTCGGATTGAAAACTGAGCTAGTTGGTAGTACGTGTTCATCTTGTGATTTGCGCAACGTCAGAACTGACGGAAGCGACAGGCGTGCTATTCACTTCCTTTTCTGTCTTTTCGTGTTTCGTGAGTGCTAGCTGCACTAATCACAAGAAGAATGTGAAACCACGCCGCGTGATCGTCGAATGTACGTACTAGGGCGCTATAACGTAAAGCTATTCTAAACTGTTTTAGTCCAATCTCCTGACGTCAAATTTACGTAACCACCGACGCAAACATCGGACGGTGACCCGCAGTGTTGTCTAACAACCCAATCAAACACTCTCCTCGTTTATAGGAGGTCACCTTTGTTTGCTTTCGAAACGAATAACATTGCCTGCGATGAGATGTGTTTGTTATCTAATTGGCTGACAAGAGGCGAGGAGCACGCTCTAGTGTAGAGGCTTTCGATGGGGCCGAGCCCGCACAGTGAAAATAGATAACCGCATGAAGAGGGTGGTGCCGGCTTCTCCGATTGGTCCGCTTCGCCTTACTTAGCTTGCGGTGGCTGGTCGAAAATCGCGGCGGCGTGCAACGGAAGGATAAGAATGCCGCTAAAACGGATCCTCAGCAAAGAACAGTTGGCAGAGCGAGTCGTATACTTGCCGAAAGGGCTCGATAACGTTTTACTGACACGCAAAAAGGTTTATCATGCGCAAATAAATACATGCTCACCGGCAGGTGCGAGTAGCGAGAGCCCGAGCGTTCGGTGGGCAGCCATCTTCCATTCCTTTCGGAACGGGGCAGTCTCTGGCTATTCAGAAAATTTTTCAGTTTTGTTCGGCATGTTAATGCTTTTTTTTTTTTTCACGTACACGTCACTTTGACGCAGGGAGTTTTCGCGGTTTTGTGAAGTCGCGGGACAGACAGGCGAAGTGGGCGCAGCCCGAAAACATTGGACCAATAGCAGAGGGCTAACGGTGAAAAGGCGTCGAATCAGGAATAATTATTTTTCTTTTGTGCGGTTTAATCATGCATAATCAATGTGTACACGTTATAACAGATGAGGAGCTATCGCGGTTTTCGTGACGTCGCGTGACAGACAGGCGAAGTTGGGAGTGGCCCGAAAATGTTTTTACCAATCGTGGTGGGCTGATTGCAGAATTGGAATAGAAAAGTTTGTAATAGCTTAACGTTATAGCGCCCCTAGTATGTGCGTATAAAAGGGCATATGATTACGTTGTTGGCTCATTCATCGCGAACTTCGGTACCAGGGGCCGTATTATGTTGGAGTTCATTTCGTCCGATTCGATTCATTTCTTAACATGCATCCCGCAGAGTGGCTGATCCCGTACCGATAACGGTGATGTGACTTGTGCGAGACCCTGACAAAAAGTAAAGAGATCGGGCAATGAACAGAATCGTTACAGAATAGGTCTACACCTGAAGCGTACAAAATAAGCAAATAAAAAAAGGAGCCGTATAATCGGAGAGTGAATATAAACCTTTCTTTCTTAATGGTTGTTTTGAAATTGGCCAACCACTTTCGCTATTGCATGTTCGCTACCCCGATTCACCAGCACATGTTCTTACGAGATGCTATAGCGTACTAATTGTGTGAATATAGACCCACGTTTCCCGAAGTACAGAGCCCGCAATACATCAGAAAAGTGCTCTTACGAACGTGACCTGGAGTTCACAGAACGTCGTTCGTAAGAGCCTTTTCATACTGGTCATCCGCCTTAGCTAAAGTTCGTTGTCATGATTGGCTGGAGCCTGTTCTTAGGAGTCGCTCTATAGCGTACGAACTGTATTGGCGGATACGGGAAAACGGCTCTCTGGGCGGTTATACATTCCTGAAGGCAAATACGTGGTGACTAAATCTTTATTTAAGTGGGCTAGTTTGTTGCCCGGTCTGTAAACGCCTGGATAGTATGGCGAAATGCAAATTGTTATACGTGGGCTAGCATAATGTAGCGATTCCTTTCGCACGATTCTGTGCCAGTCTTATCATCCACCGGTCACGGTCGGCTGATCTCATTGATAACGCGGGCCGGGCGTCGCTCTCACCACTGACGAAGTTCGAAAAGCGTGAAAAGGTATGGCATTAGAAAAGGCATCGTTACAATACCGCAGCCCTGTTTATCATCACAATGCATAGACAGCTGATATAAAGCACTAAAGAATGAACTTTGTGTAGTTTACCGAATTTATGCTCACTAACACCGCCTTTTAAATTATGCTTTCTTTTTCGTTATTTTTGTTCTCTCTGCAGGTCAAAAGTTCGCACTGAGAGAAGAAAAAGTCTTGCTGGCGCACATTATGCGTCGCTTCAATGTCAACTCGAAAGTCCCCATCGACAAGCTTGAACTGGCCATGGAGCTTATTCTAAAGCCCATTCAAGGCCTTGAAATCAAATTAACACCTAGGAAGCAGCCTTCGTTGAACTGAAATCGACGAAGCATAGCACAAATCGCTCGGCCGTGCCATAGTATACATTTGTACAATATTCATCATCATCCGTCATTGAAACGTTGCCTATATATTTAGTTCCTACAAAATAAATTTGTTTTTCGATACGTTTGACTCTGTCGCTTATCCCATTAGCTCTAACAGGAACTCTAGGTTTATGATAACTTAGTCTACACTGAAGGTACGGGGTCAAAACACTTGACCCACAGCGAGTACACGCTTCAAAGACGATGCGCTCGTAATACACAAAATGCAAGGTAAGTGGCGGTAGAAAACGGTGTAAGAGCCTCAGATGCCTTCAAAGCACTTGGGACTCTTGCTTGAAACGGTATAAAAAGGCTATTTGATATGCTTATAAAATTGTTAAGTTATTAATTTGTAGCACACAAATTGTACGTTAGAAATAAATTGAATATACATAAGGAACATCAACTATTATTTTCCCTTGTGTACACTGGAAATGCAGATTTTGAATTTCACGTAGCAACATTCAAATTTAGCTATCAAGACATTTGTAAAGGAATTTCCTATTAAAAGTCTTCGATGAAATGGCCTTCACTGAAAAGCGCATGTCGAAGCTGAAAAGCACTGATGAACCTAATGTTTTCACAACAATGAAGCTTCCACAGAGCTAAGCAAAATATCAAAATATTTCTAAAGTTGGTCAAGATCGTTTCAGCAGCTGGCCGCTGTGCTTGAGCGAAACGCCAGCCCCCAAACCCAACCCTCTGCCGAGCTCCCACAATAAACGCCAAGCAATACCTTTCGATTCTAAGACGAACAAAAAATTCTTATGCACGTGTACATATGTTCAAATATAAAAAGCCGCATTCTCGACATGGCACCTAAGCGGACATATTCTGAAAAGAAATATATATTTTTGCTTATGCTATAGCCGTATTTCGGTTATTTAAAGTGAATACGTGCACTCAGAGAATGAATGCGCCGCTACAAACAATTACATCGCATTCTTACTAACTTGATGCCTAATACACAACTAATTTGTTCATGTTTCGCATTTGGTAATGACATTAGCCATTTCATTCAACTCAGAAGCCATGACGGCAGCGCTTACACTGCAGTTAAATAGCGGTGTGGTGAAATGTAGCTGCGTGCGCGGTATGCAGGGTGACCCAGCTAACATTACCCAGCTGTTAAATAACTGATACAACAGACGATATAGACCTACGGTTTTCGGTCAAGTCCTCTGCCGCCATGAGGACAATTTCTGCGCAAAACATTTTTTTTTTAAATAAACAGCGTGATTTCCGATGGAGAAGCTATTAGTGCGTCCTAAAACATACCATTCAGTAGTTTTCAGCGCGCTGTATTCTGCGTAATTACATTTCCCGCGCTTTACTCGCAGCGCTCGAAATACGAAAAGTGCCGCGCGCCGCGACACACGCGTGGCACCAAAAGGCATTTCAAGGCCCTCATTGTTTGACTCGGCAAGCACTTGGTCATTGCGTAGGCTGCGATCGTCACGGGTGGTAGCCGACACCAGTGGTAGCCGACAGTGGTAGCCGACACCAGTGGTAGCCGACACCAACACCGACAGTTTGCCGCTTCCAGCTTGTTACCGAGTCAGGCAATGAGGGAACTAAGTTCCTTCAAATCACTTTTGGGGCGTCGGGAGTCGCGGCGCGCCCGGGGCGCGTAATCACGCGGCACTTTTCGTATTTCGCGCGCAGCGCGAGTAAAGCACAGAAAAAATAATTACGCAGAACATAGCGCGCTGAAAACGACCAAATGAACGAAATAACTTTTTCAACGAAAGTCATGCCCTTAAAAAAAAAAAAAGCTTAGAAGCTTTTTTTATATTACTATCTTCTAATTAACTAGGTAACTAGAACACGAAAATTATTCTGGCAGCATAGTAGAACTTATGACCGAACATGGTTTGTTCCGTAACAGTATATTGTATCACTTTTTTTTTTTTTTGCTAACAGCTTGGCTAACGTTAGCTCGAAGCACCCTGTATATGAAGACAGATTTAACTGGGGATTAGAGCTTGGAAGCACGTGCCTGCATGAAGAAAACTAAATGCTTTTATTTGAACAAAAATACAATAATGACAAACTGTGCTATCAAAATGGGAACAAGAGCATGTAGGTGTGAGACGGTTGCCATGTTCGGAGAGAGAGAGAAATTAAAATTAAATAGGAAAGTCAGGGAGATTAACCACGACATTTCGACATCTGCGACATTTCGTATCAAGCTCAAACTACTTAAATGATTACGGAAAGCAGCAAAATTATGAATTCAAAGCAACAACCAGCGGCTATATCAGCATCAGTGTGCAAGAAAATAAATGCAGTTCCTACGGGGGTTTTTTTTCGTTTTTGTTTATACGTGAATGCATAATCACACAGCACCACCCACGAGGAGACGCAAGAGGAAATCACTTTAGGCGCTGAGACGCGTCTCTTGCAAACGCGGCGTGGCTGGGCTATTCAAGACCGGCCATTGGCCACGCGCCATAGTTTCAACTTTTGCATATCTCTTTCCTTATTGCTCTTTAAATCAACAGAAGCGTTCAATTGAGGTATCTGTGCCGTACTCTCGTAATTGTTATTAATGAATTAGCCGTTATATATATATATATATATATATATATATATATATATATATCATCCCATATCTATATCCACTGCAGGACGAAGGCCTCTCCCTGCGATCTCCAATTATCCCTGTTTTGCGCTAGCTGATCCCCAACTTGCGGCTGCGAATTTCCTAACTTCATCACTCCACCTATTTTTCTGCCGTCCTCGACTGCGCTTCCCTTCTCTTGGTATCCATTCTGTAGCCCTAATGGTCCACCGGTTATCCATCCTACGCATTACATGGCCTGCCCAGCTCCACTTTTTCCGCTTAATGTCAACTAGAATATCGGCTATCTCCGTTCGTTCTCTGATCCACACCGCTCTCTTCCTGTCTCTTAACGTTAGGCCTAAAATTTTTCGTTCCATCGCTCGTTGTACGGTCCTTAACTTGCTCTCGAGCTTCTTTGTTAACCTCCAAGTTTCTGCCCCACATGTTAGCACCGGTAGAATGCAATGATTGTACACTTTTCTTTTCAACGACAGTGGTAATCTCCTAGTCAGGATTTGGCAGTGGCTGCCGTATGCACTGCAACCCAATTTTATTCTTCTGTAAATTTCTTTCTCATGTTCAGGGTCGCCTGTGAGTAATTGACCTAGATAAACGTACTCCTTTACAGACTCTAGAAGCTGACTGGCGATCCTGAATTCTTGTTCCCTTCCCAAGCTATTGAACATTATCTTTGTCTTCTGCATATTAATGTTCAACCCCACTCTTGCACTTTCTCGGTTAAGGTCCTCAATCATTTGCTGTAATTCGTCCCCATTGTTGCTGAATAGGACAATGTCATTTGCAAACCGAAAGTAGTAGTAGTAGTAGTAGTAGCAGTATTTATTTATTTATTTATTTATTTATTTATTTATTTATTTATTTATTTATTTATTTATTTATTTATTTATTTATTTATTTATTTATTTACACTAACTACAGCGCCCTTGTGGGGCATTAGTGTAGGGGGGAAGTATTAACATTCAAATACAAAAAAATACAAATACATAGCAAAATGCACATTGGTGACATCTCATTCGGAATTATCCACAGAACTATGAAATTTCGTTTAAAATTATCAAAGGCAAAAAATAATAAATTGCTAGGACAAATCGCACAGATTGACCTGCAAGCACAACTCAAGCCCAAATATAAGCACAAATAGAAGCAGGCACAAATATAAGCACAAATCGCAAGCACACATCGCTAGAAGGAGGAGAAGAAACTGTGAACAATAACTTTCATGTGAGCCCAGGCTGAGATGAAATGGAACTTTGAAGGACAAGTGTAAATGTTGAAAGGGAAGCGGAGACAATTTCTTGCGGGAGTTTGTTCCATTGTTTAATTGTGCGTGTGAAAAATGAATATTTGAAAAGATTTATTCTGGTAGCAAACTCGCGCACTTTTAATGTGTGATCAGTACGGGCAGATATATATGTAGGCTCCAGTATGTAGTTTTCTTTTTCAATGCCCGTTAAACCATGAAATATTTTATAAAACAAAGACAAACGTAAATATTTGCGCCTGTCTTTAAGAAGAGGCCATCCCAAAGTATTTCTGATTTCAAAAGCCCTTTTAGAATAGTCATAATCACCTGTGACGAAACGGACTGCTCGCGATTGCACACGCTCCACAGCATCGATGTTAACTTTGGTAAAAGGGTCCCAAGTGCTACACGCGTATTCCAAAAGTGGGCGTACATTCGACATATACAGGGTTTCCTTCAGACAGGCCAGTGCTTGTTTGACGTTGCGTCTCAAGAAGTTTAATGTGTTGCTAACCTTCGATACAATGTAATCAACGTGCGCATTCCATGTTAAAGTGCTGGAAAAAATAACTCCTAGGTACTTATATTCTTTCACAAGGGACAGCTGTGTGGCGTTCATGAAATAGCTTGCCGTCAGGGGCTGTTTTTTTGTTTGTGAATCTTAACAGGTTGCATTTGGATAGATTGAGGCCGGGTCATGTTCCAGGTGGAACACCAAGTCATAACATTGTTTAGGTCGCTTTGTAGCTGTTCGCTGTCTGCTTCAAATGAAATTTCACGGTAAATACAGCAATCATCTGCATATAACCTAACATGGCAAGACAAACGTTCAGTTAGGTCATTAATGAATATAATGAAAAGTAGGGGCCCCAAGACGGACCCCTGTGGCACGCCTGATAATACAGAAACGTCAGATGAGCGGGTACCACCAAGAATCACGCGTTGGCTTCTTTCTAAAAGATAAGCTTCCAGCCACTTCAGGAGGGTATTTGGTATGTTAAGATAAGACAGCTTTTGTAGTAACAGGGTATGAGATACTGTATCAAATGCTTTTCGAAAGTCTAAAAATATGCAGTCAACCTGCATACCGGAGTTAATAAATGCTGCGATATCATGACAAAATTCGATCAACTGAGTGTCGCAAGAAAAGCCAGCCCTGAAGCCATGTTGCGTTGGACTAATAAAGCTATTTTCTTGAAGGTGTGCCATTAAGTTTGTGTAAATGACATGTTCCAATGTCTTACAGGTAACGCTTGTGAGTGAAATTGGCCTATAGTTACACGTTCTCATTTTTGTAGCGGTTTTATGAATTGGGATAACATTTGCCTTCTTCCAGTCCGAGGGCAAAGCACCTACTTGGAGGGATATCTTAAACAGCATAGTTAAGAAAGGGGCTACAGACAATGCGCAGTTCTTTAGCACAAAATTTGAAATATAGTCAGGACCGGGAGCCGAGTGAACGTTTATCTTTCGTAGTAATGATACGATGCCAGCTTCAGACAGCTCAATTTCCCTCATCTGTGTGAACACACTGACGTCATGCAATCGAGTAACCTCGACATTTGAGCGTGAAAACACAGAATGAAAATAAGCATTGAAGGCTTCTGCTTTTCCCAAGGTATCTGTGCCGTAGGCTTTGTCATCCATGACGTCAGGGATAGCGTCACCGGATTTTTTTTTTTTTTTTTTTTTTTTTGCTTTCGACATATTTCCACATTTCCTTAGGGTTAGTTTTCATTTTGTGTCCAAGATTGCAGAGAAACGTGTTATGTGAACTACGCATCATCTTTGCTATTCTTTTGCTGATTTCCTTCATCTTTGCGTGCAATGGAGGATTCGGCGACTGGCAATATTTACGAAATATCCTATTTTTTCTGTTTATCATCGTACGAATTCTTTAGTAATCCACGGTTTATCGCCTCGGCGCTGGGAAGTAATGACGCGTGAAGGGACATAAGTTTGTGTCAAGGACAATATTTTAGTTTTAAAAAGGTCCCACATTGCGTTTATGTCTAGGCATGGACTAAGACGTATAAATTCTGGAAGAAAATTATCTAGTTCACATGATATTGCCGTATAATCGCCCCTTTCATAAAAAAAGACCTTGCGTGGCTGCGCAGAGCGACAATTCCTGGTCGCGCAGGACACCTTGGCGACGACAACATCATGATCACTGATACCAGGTATCGAGGTAACAGAAGACACAATATCAAGTTCATTGCAAAAGAATAAATCAAGTACACTTGCACTGTTAGCCGTAACCCGCGTCGTCTTTTCCACAAATTGAAACAAGGAATGAGCATTTATCATTTCACGGAAGACCGTGTACAGGAGTGATGAATTGCCCAGCACTGGATTAAAATGCTGCCATGTTACATCTGGTAGATTAAAATCACCTGCCAACACTATGTACGTTGTCTGTAATGTTAGCAGCATGTTGCTTAAATTTAAAAGGGGCTGCGGGCTTCTTGAATTGGGTGGTCTGTAGAAAGAACCGAATGCCACCGACAAGCCATTGTTCAAGAGTACTTTGCACCCAACAAATTCAGTTGAGTTTGCTTCAACGTCAACCAGGGAGCTAAATATTGTATTGCGAACGAGAACAAAAACGCCTCCCCCATGCGCATTTCTGTCCCTCCTGTAGACAGTGTAGCAAGTTGGAAAAACTTCATTGTCATTTATTGTGTCGTCTAAACAAGATTCAGATCCAAGTACTACATGTGGCTTTGTCGTTTCTAAGGGGGCGGCAAATTCAATAGTCTTATTTTTTAGGCTGCGATAGTTTACAACAATACACACAATGTCATCCGTGCCGGCTGGTTGTCTAGCAAATGAGACAAGCTTTTTGAGTTGCTACGTATTAATCTTGTCCACGTTGTCGGTTTCAGCATTATAAAGGAAAGTGTCCTTGCCAATTCTTAGTTTGTTATACTGTAGCCTGAAGTCCCCTCCCTTGTTTTTCGCGAACTGAATTAATTTTTGCCTCTCTTGTCGAACTTTGTTGCTATAGTCCTCACTAATAGCAAAATGTGTACCTTTCAGCCATGACGCAACTAAGAGAATGTGTTGCTTGTCTTTAAATCAAAGAAACTTAACTATGATAGGTCTCTTTTTTTGTTGACGTGTAGCGACCGAGCCTGTGAGCCCTCTCAACCGAATCAGCAGAAATAGAGACGTTTAATTTTTCCTTACAAAAGTCAAGAACCTTAGTCTCTGAATCTTGCCAAGTTACGGTGGCTGCATCTTGGAAGCCAAAAAAGATCAGGTTATTTCTTCTAGATCTATTTTTCATGTCATCTTTAAATTCATGCAGCTTGGAATACGTGACAGCAAGTTTGTCGGTTTGCGTAGCTAATTGCTTCACTTTATCTTTTAACGGTAGTACCGATAACAAATTATCTTCAAGGGCGTTGAATTTATCCTCCATTTGCGAAAACTTTTGCTCAAGTGTCTCCTGACGTTTCGCTACAGAACGAAGTTCCCCAAGAATCTCTGTCTGTTTTTGTAGCACCGTAGGAATTGCCAACTTTATTGAGGTCCTGAGAAGCTAGGCAGGGGGGCCTGCTAGCCGTTGGCTAGTCCCATGTCGGAACAGAGAGGCCGTGCCTCTCCGCTCGTTCACGGGCCCTCTGGACAGCCAGGAGCTGGACGTCTTGTCTGGGGTCTGTGATGGCCTTCGTCCAGTCTTCTTCTTGGTTAAAATCCTGTAACACAGGGCACTGCCAGAGCATGTGGTTTAATGAGCAAAATTCAGTGCCACAATCTGGGCAGAATGGATCAATGTCGAGGTGAAGCTTGTTCAGAAAGCCCCTAGAGGGGTAGGACCCCGTATGGAGCATGCGGAGCAAACCGAAGGTTGCTGAGATATTCGCCGTTGATTCTCACTCCTAAGCCGTCCCAGTCTAAGAGCTTGAATACTTCGTCTAAGCATGCAGTGAATAGCACAGGATATATATATATATATATATATATATATATATATATATATATATATATATACGCGCGCGAAAATTAACCATCCCGCTCGCTAAACGGAGACAGCTCTGCGAAGCCTAGGCACACATCAGGGCGCCGCGTGCGGCTGGGGGGAAGGGGGCCAAAATGCGCGCAACCGAGGGGCCCGATTTTTATTATATATATATATATATATATATATATATATATATATATATATATATATATATTCCTGACTGCTTTCCACGTATACATGTATGTGATATCGTTTGGGTGCCCTTCATCTTCCCCGTAGTATACACTTTGTTTACAAAATGTACGCGTATGTTCCCTTCTATTAAAATCTCATATGGGACCGTACTTTGTAAGGATTCTTCACCTTCGATTCTATTCATTTCTTATCACATTTCACGCCAAAAGCGACCGATCCCGGCGATATCAGTGTCGTGGCTAAACGCGAACCAATATCGAAGGGGAAAAAAACAACAATCGATGATGAATTAAAAGAATCGTTACAACAAATAAATACGACCCTTGCTCCCCTGCATGGCGTAAAGCCTCCAGTTGGTGCCCTTTTGGGGTCACGTGCTGCGACGATACTGCTTACAATATCTAACATGGAGCCCATCCCTTCAATAACGACAGTATTACGTTGGCTGATTGATCACCTTTGTTGGATAAAATGATGGCGCTTTGCCCTCAATTTGAACATAGGGACAAAGGGGAAGGATAAAAACATGTGCGCAAATTCGCATCCTGCGATCCACTCCAGTCGAACACTCTTATTCCCACAAAGAGAGGAGCGTCTCCCACAAGGAGAGGAGCACAAATCTAGCCACTTAGACCCTCGTTTCAGAACTTTACAAGTATTGTGCTAAAATAAGTGTGCTTACACTAACGTTAGTTGTCGCTACTGTTTATACTTCAGCACTCTTGTGAGTCTTAAAAACAATTTGACAAGCACCACTCAGCTATCCGAAGCAACGGGAGTTGTGCAATGTCTTATGCACAGTTCCATGTGGACCCGTCGATAGCCGGAAGATCCCAAAACAGCTACCGCCGGAAAGCGAGGTATGTTCTATGCAACTGTCTGTGCGAACTGCACTGTACCAGCTGCACTTCCAGGCTCTGAGCACAAATCGTTTAAGAAAATTCAGGTTTGCATTGATTCCGCGGCATTCCTGAATACATTACATTACATTACATTACAGTTTTATTTTCCAGAAAACAAAATACACATTTCTGGAAGGGATACCTGGGCAAAAAGCTGTTTTTTTACAGCTTGACTAGGCCCGGGCAACCTAAAAACTTTTAGCAGTGGTGACCTTCAGGAGATCAAACAGACTGATGAAAAAGAAAACAACCATTAATACCACATACAGTTGACATGCACATATTCTTGCACATATACTCACATATATACTAACACACGTATATATTGTAAATACACAAATAAACCGATTAGACTTTAACAGATCACAGATATACCAACAGTAAAAATTTATAACAAATCCATTTCGAACAATAATATAGGTTTGAAAAGTTTAGTCGCGATTTAAAATAGAACCACTTGTACAATTTGCAATTGCATCCTGATAGTTAACAGTATTATAAGGCTACATGTTTCGGAAATAATCTTTAAGCTGTTTCAAAGTAAAGCCCATGGTATGCTTGTACCTGTTTAAGATACTAGGTAAATTATTTTCCAGAGTTTGTAACTTGTAGTTCGTGCGGAAACGCGGTGTGAACCGCAGGTCCGTGTTTCGTGTGCATTTGTTACTTAGTGCGGGTTTTAATGAAGCTGTGTGTGTAAGGAATTCGTGAATGGAGCTAGCCGAAAAATAGAACGAGCGTAAGATACGAAAGTTGTATATGTGATGAGAGGCCATAATCTTATAGGCGTGAAATGCAACGCCAGTGTGTGATAAGTACGGAATGTTTGCAATGTATCGAACTATCTTTTTTTGTAACACGTGGATTTTCATACTATTTGTCTTAGTAGTTGTTAGCCATACTAGGCTGCAGTAGTTGATATGTGCCTGGAAGAGTGCGTGATATAACCAATCCTAAATTTAAAATAAAATTGATTAAGTAAATTTACAATGGATTCTTCTTTGTTCGATGCTGCACGGGCGTTCAAATGAAGAACAGATTTGTGAGAGAGCTGCTTCTGTTGAATTGATTGTGGGAGGGAAAACTCGCAGTAATCCATATTGCCAAAAAAATACTACTACGTGCTGCTACACCGACCTAGGTGTATTGCATATCCTAGCAAGATCCTGCTCCTTGTTGATGTACACAACTTCTGAGTCATCAGTTTGTTTTGCCAGAATCTTGCCGTTGGAAGTCCACACAGACTTCCATTTTTGTTCATGTTTCTTTTTAATGACCATACCGAGAAGCCTTTTTCGTGCTGGGCAGAGATGCTCATTCACAAAAATTGGGGTCCGGCCGAGAAGTCCAATGTCAGCATTAGTGAACCTAGTCTTCCTTGCGCTTTCTAGGGCTGCATCTCGCTTCGCACGCGACCTGAATTGAACTACAATGTTCATATTGTCACTGTTCCGAGTCGGCACGCGGTGGCATATTTCGATATCACTTGCAGTTATCGGTTCGTTAATGACGCTACCTATTTTGGATAGGATGTCCGGAACGCTCTCGTTTGCTTGTTTTTCGAAGCCCTTTGCAGTTCCTTGAATACTGCTCTGCATTTGCTAAACGAGTATTTACCTCCTCTACAGTACCCTCCAACGCTGTGCACTTCGCATTTAGAGCCTCATTTTCCTTTCCGAGCTGTGCGTTTTTTGCTTCTTCGTTTTCTAACTTAAGTTTCAGGTCCATGATTTTTCCATGGGCAAATTCAAGGCTTTGGGTGATGTTTTTTTGTTCAGTTTTAAGCTCACGGATTTCCATTCTCAACTCTCTTTCTAGTGACTCTTTTGAAGATTTAAATTCCCGGAGAAGATCTTCCTTAAGCTTAGCAAAGTCATTTTTCATTTCTTTTCTGACACGCCCTTCTATGCAACTGTCTGTGCGAACTGCACTGTACCAGCTGCACTTCCAGGCTCTGAGCACAAATCGTTTAAGAAAATTCAGGTTTGCATTGATTCCGCGGCATTCCTGAATACAATATGGTCAAGCGTGCGTCGCTATAAGATAGCTTTCTGGCGAACCCGTTTGACTGCATTGTTTCTCGTGCCACTTATGTGACGCTTAAGTGCGAAGTTCTGAGCAGGCATCACGATTGTTAAGCACGTGCTTTTACGAACAGTTTTATCGTAACAACTTTTTCGTGAATACAGGTCCTCGTTAGCTCAGACTGTAGCGCGACCACCCCAGAAAGGTGTGGGTTCGATCCCCGTAAACAGGACATTTGTTTTGTTTTTGCAGCTGCAATGTTTTCTTTGTGAGAAACTTGTGCAGGTTGTCGCTTCGTTATACCCACGGGTGGATGAAAATATTTCGTTCTCGTTATACACGTCACGTAACGTATATACACGCGCGAGGCGATGGAATCGGTGTAATATCAGTCTAATGTCACATGCAGTTCCCAAATAATTGTTGAAAAGTGGCTGCACTGCCTTTGGATTGACCCAACATCTCGACAAGTCGTCAATTAATACTCGCCGTACTTAAGAGTGCTATGTCGCCCTAAATACGTTTCATTCCACCGATAGGTTCTTTATAGAGACGAAACCTTCGGGCGACGTGAGGCTTATAGCGCACGAAAAAGACAAGGACGAAGGAAGAGGTGACACACACAGGCGCTAACTTGCAACAATATTATTTCGAGAAAAGGACCCACACATATATACAACTTTTTCGCATACATCATCATACATGCGCCGTTCACAAAAACACCTTACACACCATTACGCAGGTAAGCTAACTCTTTGCGGGAAAGGGCAATAGATGGCTGAGAAATACAGTTGTCCCCGAGCCTATCGATCATTTCTGCTTCGATAATTTCGCGAGTTAATCTTCCTCGTGCTCTTCCCACGATGCGAGTTAGCGCCTGTGAGTGTCACCTCTTCCTTCGTCCTTGTCTTTTTCATGCGCTATAAGCCTCACGATGTCATACCAACAAGCCCAAATCACTGCATTACAGACCTTCGGGCGCTCGTCGCAACGACAACGTCCCCGATTTTGTTCTGCGCTCTTAAAAATAAAGGCGTGGGAAGTTTCGTTCTGTTTTCGACGCGTAGTTAAGTGAGCAGTCCGATGTCTATTTCTGGAACAGCCGTGGGCGCTAAGGGCACTATCACAAATAGAAAGTATTGTGGGCAGCCAGCCAGCTCTCCACTCGTCAGCAAATGAGACACGCCAAATTTTGCTGCTTGCCACAGGAAAATTTCCAACGGGATCCAGAATTAATGCCTTGCGTGTTCCGCTTTCCGATTGTCTTGTTCTTCGGGTACATATGAAAGAAGTACGTGCCACAGAAATGCTCTTGAGGAAATATCGATGCAGTCAAGCCTTTCACTAGCGCCTCTTGTTTGTGTACGCTCGTGGGCCGGCCTTATAAGCGTGGTCGGTGACTGGAACAGGGAAAGGCTGGGTAAATCACGGCCCAGCGGGTTGCCTTGACCATCGAAACTTCCTCGTAGATGTAACAAAATTTGTGTTAGTTGCTCGAAGAGTGTACGTAGTATACGTGCGTCGGGAGCGTCAAGTAGTGTTAGCTGCGATATGTGGAACGTCTGATATGTATGCAGTATAGGGTGCGCGGTGGGCTTCCGGTGTATTCTTTAAATATAACATTTCCTGCGGAACGAATCAATCCCACGGGGCTCTTTTAGCCTGCCGGACAACCAAAGCACATTTTACTTTGGACGTTTCGTATATGTTCCAAGAACGCCCAGTAAACCTACTCGTAGCAGGACCTGCGAACATTGCAAAGCACATTCCTAGCTGAGACATTTAGAGACGGATATTCGCACTTTTCTCAAAAATAATGCTCACCGACGAGTAGAACAATAGCGACGCTGCTTTATTTAGTTTCACAACCACAACCACACAAGACCGATCTTCAGCCTTAATTATTGACTGAATTATCCTTTCGATAAATGTTACATACTCGGATCAGACAGTGCGTATTGATGTTGCACAGTGTTGCCGCAATATCAGCCTTTAGCAAATTTTTAGCATTGTGTGGCTGTTAGTCTCCCTCTCTGTGACGTCCAACATGCATAGCCGCGCAGTAGATTTATATTGCGAACTAAAACGCTACATTGATGGTGACGTGGTCACCGAAGCTCACAGCCCAGCCCCTATATGGGGCTCTTTCCTTGCCCAGGGGGCGCTGCAAAAATGGTGCTAAAAAGCGCCCTCAATCCGAAACTGGGTAGTACCAAGCTCGGTCGTCTGCTTCGGGAAGCACGTTTACAATATGGACCCGCCACTTTCGGTTGTGTTGTACCACGGCTTGCAGCGAATATCGGGTGCCGAAGATTTTTCCATGGGTGGCATGCTGCGTAAAGGCAAGAAATTATGCAACGCCGAATACGTGTACGCCGTTCAAGAAATAAGCGGCGAAGTTTTAGCGCGGTGTCAATCGCAAGTGAAGCGAGTCACGCACGTATGAAGTTGAACTTCAGGTAAGGTTTGCACGCTGCTAGATTCAGGCGCACAAACGCGAGGAAATACTTTCTATAAATGAATTCACAGCAACGATAAGCAGACATGTGTACGGAACTGCTCGAGCGCACGACGGTACGCGCCGCGACGGCAGCGGTCTTTCAGCATGCCGCGGTGTACGAACTGCTCGAGCGCACGATCGTGCGCGCCGCGACGGCAGCGGTCTTTCGACATGCCGCGAAACGGCGGGCCTCCTGCAATCTTTCTTGACTGCATGCCGCTAGACAAGTAATTATGCCTGCGCTGTAGTAGCGGCCATCTGTCCCTCTAGCAATTGATAATTAACTGATGCAATGCATATAAGCTCGCAGTAACGTACGTACGTGCGAATCACGCTACAGCGCGAGCTCGTGCGCTGCTCGCTTGATGTAGTTTTTAATGATAGCGCTCGAACAACGATGTGCTGTAATCAATACTACCTTGCTGTGCTGCCTCAACGTGTTGGCTTGAGGTCAAGGATGAGTACATTCAACTCTAACCTGTGCTGCTCGTAGTGGGGTAGTGAATTGTCACCGAATCAGCCCGACCATTTGTGGTCATTTGCACACACCTGGTCACTTCACCACTTCGCACCGGTCGAATTGTTAATTGTCGCTGTGGCCGGGTCTCGAATCGTAAATCACCAGCCATGCCTGCTGCTATGTCGGTCTTCCATTTCGCTTACCCAGCGCGACGAACTGCAGTTATCCAGCGCGCCCGACGCTCCACTTCGTGAGGCCTTGAAGGAAAACGGTAGAATCTAATGTTGGGATTCAGGCCTTCTTGTTCGTGGCAGCCCACGACGCAGCAGTAACGACGGTGATGCTTTTTCGAGGCTGAGCTAGGTCTCTCCGGATCGGCGTCGCCGATGTCTTCTGCTTCCAGCATTACGTCCCACGGCACACGGAGAGTCCGTTTTCGTATAACTATAGGCTGCGGCCAGCTCGACGGAGAGTCCGTTTTCGTATAACTATAGGCTGCGGCCAGCTCGCAGCCTGGTCGCCATTGTCTGTAGGAAGTGACGAGCCTTTTCGCACTCGAAACAGGGCAGAAAGAAGTGCGAATCGACGCAAAACGCGGGCTAGAAACGTGCTTCGCCACAGCCAGGGCTCAATACTATCCAAGCTGGTACTACCCAGATGACGCTTTTCGCCGCCACTAGGCGCCGCTACTATACCTCAAACTCCAGCGCAAGACGCCCATAGGGTGTCTCAGCCAACGTTAGCCAAGCTGTTAAAAGAATTATAAGACCTGCAGTGTTCGGCCGCCAAAAGCTTTACGAACGAACACCATATGTCTTTAACAGTATCTTGCACCATGTGTTTTTTTTTTCTTTATTCGCTTTTCACAGTTTGGCTAACTTTAGCTGGGACACCAAGTATAGGTCGCTCAACCCCTGTGGTAACAAGCAGATCAATTACTTAGGAGCGGCGAATAATGACATGGTGCTTGGTAAGTTTGGCTGCTGACTCTGGCGCCAGAAGCTGCTCCGCAATGACATAATTGGCTTTTCAGGGTTCTCACACCTCATAGCCTCCAGCTGCTTCAAGAAACTCAACCACCTCAATGACATCTAGCCACCGGCAATGCTTATTTATTTTTCTCCATACTGCTGTCTCAACGAAAAAATTCAGTCTCGCCCCATATGGCGAAACATTGATAGCGATAGCAAAGTGGCAGGAGCTTGGTGTGGACGAGTTAGTGTAACATACTTGAAGAAAAAACAGCGAAAAAGAGACGAGGACAAAAAATAAAACAGGTACAACGGGCCGGCGCTTTTTTTTTTTTTTTTTGAACAAACAATATCTATATACATGAAAACCAATTGCACCACCGTGACGTCAAGAACCCTCAGTCGCATCAGAAAGGCTATCTCTTTGTCGGCAAGTGCCACTGACGGGCAGCTAATGCACGTGCCCTCGGCCCTCGCAATGTAAAAGGCTTTCAGTATTAGTCTGTCTCCGGAATGCGCAGAAACTTGCTGCGATTAATAAGGTTTGGACGGCATTTGCAACCCTTACAATGTCTAGCCAAATGCCCGCCCGCATTGTTATTTACGGCACAGTTGTGATCTCACGCCCTTTCATATGAACAAAGCCCCGTTTGCCCAATATATACCTGGTTGCAGATCACAGACGACATTTGTTGTGCATTGTGCAGAGCAAGGGTCTGGTTTTGCTTTGGTCACTATAGGACATATCTTAGCCAATTTACACGGCGCACTGAAGACAATATTAACATTATGCCTTTGCGCAACCTTCTTGAGGTTGTGGGACACCCTGTGCCTATATGGGACCACATGTATCCTCCTCCTATCACCTGGTTTTCCTTTAAATCCCTCTCTTACCTGTTAGAGCTTTTGAAGAAGCTTATCACAAACGCTAGGAACTAAATAAGACGGAAAACCGGCTTGGTTCAGCCTTGTAACCTGGTTATTATAGCTGCTTTCTACTTTGTGAACGCAAGATTTATTTAGTGCTTAAGCACTAAATAAAGCAGTTTTATTAGCAAAAGAGGAGTCATTATGATGTGTCTAAAGGAATATATTCCTTTAAACACGTCATAATGACTCCTCTTTTGTTAATTTGGAGTGGGCACTGTCATACGAAATCAGCTGCTTGCTCAACCGTGGCTGGTACTCCCAACACACATGCGTGTTCAACAGCGTGAGCTTCAAATCCAAGAAACGAATGCAGTTGTCACTTGGACGCTCACACGTGAACTTTAAAGGTGTTAATTACCGTTTCTACTATGTCATCTGTCCTCGACTGCGGTACTTCGTTAATGACCTTTATAGGTAGTCGTTTACGTGCCTCAGTAGGGTAGGGGCGCGCGCGACTCATCCAGAATGCTATTTACACGTTTGTCAAAGGTGCTAAGAAAAATATCCGATCGAATGGGGGCGAGCAATGATTCAATGCAAACACCCTTACGTTGCACATGATGCTGGTTTTCGAAACTAATGTCAATAGACTGAGGGTAAAAATTCAAGGAAAGTGTTACACGACTAGACGAAGTAAGGTTCGTATTTATATATATCGGCCGTATAGCAGTAAACGTTCGCTTACTAATTAATTAAACCAACATTATCAACAGTATTAGCAGCCGTATAAATATATCGTTTGTCCCTTTTTAAAGATTACTTTTATTTCTCTTAATACTGAATCTAAACAATAAAAATTCCCGCAGAAGCTCCTCTGGGAGTTGTCTAAGTATGCGTGAGCATTGCTGCCATTTGCGCATCTCCACGCAGCCAGGTGTCATTATCGATGTTATGAAACTTGATCCGGCCAGTATTGTTACGATGCGGAAGTCACATATAAAGATGTATTTACAATATATACAAGAGCGGCAACGATACATAAACAAGATGGCTGTCGAGACCGATTCCACCACCACACGCCAAATCGTCGTCTGACTGGCGCCACTCTCGGTTGCGCCTTAACATAACCCCGGCCTGTAAAGGCGCCGTCTCGGCGCTAACTATATAAGGGACGTGAACTCGCGGCAAAGTAAGGCTTCAGCCGAGACACATGCACAACGTCAGTGCGGACAGACGAGTCTAGCGGGGCGATCTCGTAGTCGACGTCGCCAAGCTGACGCAATATCGTGTAGGGCCCGGTGTAGCGCGGCAGCAGCTTTTTAGACAAGCCGATGTGGCGACATAGTGTCCATGGGAGGACAACGGAGCGAGGCGAAAATCGAACGTCCCAATGTCGGCGGTCGTACTGGATCTTCTGCGCGGCTTGAGACTCAGTGGGCCGAGAGCTGGCAATCTGGCGTGACGTGTGAGCCCGGGCGAAGACGTCTTGAGCACATTCAGTGCGAGTGTTCGTCGAGGAAGGAAGCAATGGTGTCAAAGGGTAGAGTAGGGTGGCGGTCGAATAGAAGGTAAAATGGTGAAAAGCCAGCGGTCTCGTGACGGGACGAATTGTAAGCGAAGGTCACGAAGGATAACGCGTTGTCCCAATCACTGCGGTCGTCAGAAACGCACATAGACAGCATTTCTGTCAACGTTCAATTGAGCCGCTCCGTGAGTCCGTTTGTCTGCGGGTGGTAGGTGGTGGAAAGCTTGTGCTCAGTGGAACAGGAGGGAAGTAGGTCTTGAACAACTCGGGACAAGAAGGTGCGGCCGCGATCAGTGAGCACATAACGGGGTGCGCCGTGATGGAGGATGACGTCATGTAAAAGGAAACCGCCACCTCAGTTGTACAGCTTGTGGGCAAAGCTCGCGTGATCGCATACCGGGTCGCGTAGTCAGTCGCGATGAAGACCCATTTAATGCCACATGTCGACGTCGCAAAAGGGCCGAGAAGATCGAGACCGACGCGAAAGAATAGTTCTGGGGGCACATCGATGGGGTGAAGACATCCTGCGGGACGCACAGCAGGTTTTTTGCGGCGCTGAAAGAGCGCACAGGCTGCAACGTAGCGGCGCACAGAGCGGTACACTGCAGGCCTGGCCAGTAGAAGCGGCGCCGTACGCGGTCGTAAGTACAAGAAACGCCGAGGTGGCCTGCAGTAGGTGCGTCATGCAACTGCTCAAGAACAGATGTCCGGAGATGGCGCGGGACAGCGAGTAAAAATTCTGGTCCTTCAGGTCGTAAGCTGCGACGGTAGAGAACGTCGTCGCGGAGTACGAACATGTGCAGCGTGGGCTCCGAATGTCCAGAATGGAGACGATCGATGAGAACCGTGACGTAAGCAGTCATCCCACCGTGTACTCAGTGCGAATGCCACGCAGATCAGAGATGGCTAGGAAGCAAGCGTCGCTGTCATGCGCATCATTTTCAGGGCGGTCGGCAGGATGACGGGAGAGGCAGTCGGCATCCTTGTGCAAGCCGCCGGACTTGTATACAACAGCAAACGAATATTCTTGGAGCCGCCGCGCCCACCTACCCAATCGTCCAGTGGGGTCTTTAAGTGACGAGAGCCAGCACAAGGCATGGTGATCGGTAACCACGGAAAATGTGCGGCCGTACAAATAGGGGCGAAATTTGACTACTGCCCAAACTAACGCCAGCCACTCCCGTTCAGTAATTGAAAACTTCCTCTCGGCGGGTGACAGGAGGCGGCTGGCGTATGCAATCACGCGCTCTACGTTACGCTGCCATTGAACGAGTACATCCCCAATTTCCATGGTCACTGGCATCCGTGTGAAGTTCAGTGGGAGCAGATGGATCATAATGAGCCAGTAATGGGGGAGCCGTTAGCAAGCGTACGAGGGCGGAGAAGGCTTTGGTCTGAGCAAGGCCCCATTGAGCAAAGCAAAAGTCAGCAGTGGGCGAGCGGCGTCGGCGAAATTCTTGATGAAGCGACGGAAGTGCGAGCAGAGTCCGACAAAGCTTCTTAGGTCTGCGGCGGAAGATGGAACAGGAAAGTTATGGACAGCGCGAACCTTTTCAGGATCGGGTTGAACGCCAGCGGCACTGACGAGATGGCCAAGAACAGTAATTTGACGACGTCCAAAGTGGCACTTAGATGAGTTCAATTGCAGGTTGGCGCGTCGAAAAACAGAAAGAATGGCCGACAGACGTGTTAGATTACTCGCGAAAGTTGGTAAGAAGACTATCACATCACCTAGGTAACACAGATATGTAGACCATTTATAGCCGCGAAGTAAGGAGTCCATCATTCTTTCGAAAGTTGCCGTGGCATTACAAAAACCGAACGGCACAACCTTGAATTGGTAGAGGCCGTCAGGTGTTACGAAGGCAGTTTTCTCGCGGTCCATGTCATCTACCGAGATTTGCCAATAGCCTGATCGAAGGTCTATGGATGAAAAATACTTGGCTCCATGTAAGCAGTCCAAAGCGTCATCAATACGCGGCAAGGAGTAGACATCCTTGCGCGTGATTTTGTTGAGGTGTCGGTAATTGACACAAAAGCGCCAACTGCCGTGCTTTTTCTTGACAAGGACAAAAGGGGACGCCCACGGACTGCAAGATGTCATCTTATCGACTTCTCGTTGTATCACTTGTCGTTCGGCATGTGAAACACGGTACGGCCGGCGGCACGCATTCGGTACGGCCGCATCATAACAGTATAAACGACAGCGCTGCGGCTACACGAAGTGCTGCGGACGGCGGCGCAAGGTGAATTGATGACGCAAGCAAACTACTGCAGGTGGCGGCGCCAGGTGCGATGATGACGCTCCGATTATAAGCCGTTATCGCGTTTTAGCGCCTTATCCATCCGCGTCGAACCATTATCAACTGTGATGAACTGTACTCCGGCGGCGGCGGCGTATGGCGCGGTCGCGTGAGGAAAGCAGGGAGGTAGCGCGCCATCTTCCTACATCGCGTGCAAGGCTCCGGGTGAGGGGAGGGAGGGCATTCTACTACGGCGGCGGCTGCGATGCCGCATCTACGGGGGCCCTATCTTGAAAGCGATCTGCGATGGGAGCAGAGTGCGGCGAGTGCTGATAGCTTCGTGTGCGCTGTATTCTCGGCGCTTAGTTCGCGTTGAAGCGAGAGGCCGCACGAAGGTCCCATCTTGAAAGCGATCGTCTTAAGTGACGGACGGACGGGTTTCCTCGTTGGGTAGGCATAGAAATACTTGCGCATTTAAAAAGCGTCGTACAAAAGAGAGGCCTGTTTCAGCACCAAATACACACAGAAATAAGCCGTAAACATAAAGTCGCAGTCTCGCCCGAAAGGTGAAGCATCGATTGCGACAGCAAATTATTAGACAGCTATACAAAGTAAGGATAGCAGTTTTATCGGCCATATACAAACTTGTAAACATTCGCTTACTAACTAAATTAACAGGCATGTGTCACGCGCGCACAGGCAAACATGAACACATCTCACTCGATGACTGCGAACACTCGCTGTCAGAACGCTGGCGTGAGGAAGAGAGAATTGACTTTCATGCTGCTTCTCGTTTCAACACGAACTAAGCGGCGAGAACACAGCGCACACGAAACTATCAGCCCTGGGCACGCCTAGAGCGGCCGCGCTCAGCCGTGCCATAGGCAGCCGCAGCCGGAGTAAAACCGGTAAAAACGCCCTCCAGTGCCTTGCGCGCGCGATTGAAGACGGCGCGCTTCCTCCCCGCCTTTCTCCCTTGCGCGGGCAGGATAGTGCCACCATCCTCGGCTCACACTCGCACGCTTTCACTCGTACCCACTGCATACGGCGCACGGCCACGATGTTATCGCACTTGGACTTCATGCGGACATCGCAGCGACGGCGACAGCGGGAATGCGCCTGCAGTGTCCGTATATAATTACTATCGCAATAAAAACACATTCCAAAGCATCACAAAACAGAGCCACAAAACATTGCCGGACACCACGGTGTAAGAAGATAGGTGCTCCGACGGCGCGCCCGCGCTGGGATGAGAGAGAGGCCACTTCGTGTGACCGGAAGTGAGCGCCGCCGCTAGGGGCAGCAGGTGTTCAGGAGGCCTTGGAGCAGCGGCACAAGAGTGGATAATTTACGACCTCCGTCAGCATTTAAACACCCATACCTAAAGATATGCAATTTTTCGTTATTCAGACGCCAAATCCTGGGCAGGTAGAAGGTTTCATGCCACTTACTGTCAAAATACCGTCATTTGCAACACGAGAGAGACACGTCGTCTGCTCGAGCAGACGGCGCGCTGCTCTTGCCGCTGCTAGGTAGCCGCTGCTCGCCGCATCGGAGTCAATCGGAATGTCGGCAGAAATAAAGGGACGTTCCTCTAACCAAATAGAGTTGTTTTAAGCAGGCGAACGACATATATCCATCGAAATAAAGCACCTCTGCCGCGCGTGCGGCAGAGGTGCTAGCGAAAAAGTGGCCCCCAGAACAGGTGCTGCCCCTTGCGGCAGCACCGTGCGTAGTCACACTTAGTGGCCGCGCCTCGCGCCGCCGTCGGATCACCTACTTACACCGTACCGGACACCAAATATTATGCGCGCCTAATGGCACTACGTCACTTGAAACCGCCATTTGCTCCAATCCACAAGTGGCGGTTTCGCGTCGTGTTCAGGCGGCGTCAGGTATATCTGCGCTGCACCGTGATTTACGCGCGTGTGTAGGGGTCGTGGGAGGCGCCGCGGAAAAGAATAAAAACAGGGCCCTTGTTGCGCTAGCTCCTACACTTCAACACCTTGCATCGCTGCGCGTCATTCTTTGCGTATTAAGTGAGTTATTGCATGGTATTGTATACAGGGTGTCCCAGCTAACTTTCGCCTAGGTTTAAAAATATGCTGAAACATTCTAGAAGGACGCGACTAAATGAATGATGTTGGTTATTGTATGGAGCAAGTCACTCTTTTTTTTTTGTATTCTACTTAATTGCATAATTACCGGAGATTAAATCGCTAAATTCGCAAGTGTCAACTTTAGGGCAAAACTTTCAAATATAAATGTTGTAGAGCGTTCTAAGAAGCATCTAATTCAGCTGCTTCCTACTTGTTAAGTCATAATTTTTTCGGCGTCCTAAAGAAACCCGTGAAAAAAAAAACAAAAAAACGTGTGACATGCCCGCTTGCGCGCAGCGATGGCACTGCTCTAAAACGTGCCGCGTATTGTGCGGCCTGATATGCTTATCGCCGTCGTGAACCGCCACGAGGGCAGCACATCCCTGGCGTAAATCTAGCACTGAACGCCAGCATGCGCTATTCGTTCATACGCGGCACGTTTGAGCGCTGCAATCGCCACGCGCAAGCGGGCATGTCACATGATTTTTTGTTCATATTCGCGGCTTCCTCTAAGACATAGAAAAAAAGAACGATTACGGGACAAGTAGGAAGTTATAAGCCGCTGAATCATGTTTCCTAGACTGCTTTAAAAATTTTCATTGCTAGTCTGTCCTAAACTTATACTTGCAAAGCTGATTAATTAATATTGACTAAATATGCAATTAGACAAAATAAAAAATAGTGAATTTATCCATACAACAGCCAACAACATGCATTTGGTCACGTCCTTCTCGAATATTTTAACATATCTTTAAACTTGGCTAAATTTAGCTGGGACGCCCTGTATAGTTGCATAGAGTTTTACACATGAAAAGAATAAATTGTAATCCACCCGAGTCTAGCACGATTAAGCCGCTGCGAAAATTTAGGCCAGCAGCGAAAAAAAAAATATGGTTGGCTGCACGCTTTCTCTCGCTCCTAAGCATACGGCGCGCGATCTTATCGCACTTGGACTTTACACAGAACCTCACGGCGACGGCGAAAACTTGCCTGGAGTGCCCATATTTGCTATCACAATAAAAAAATTGAAAAATCAAGCGCAGGTGAATCGAGATAGTTCGGCTGATGGAAAGATCGTTTCTCGTATTGAGTGAAACGAGCACTGTTTTCCTCATTAAACGAGGATTAATATTTTTTTTTCATTATAGGCTTTTACTGTAACTTGCAATGTGCAGCCAAATCTTCGCTTGTTACGAGTAAAAAAGTGGCATCATGGCCTCCGAGATCGAACCCGCGCCCGCTGCGTGGGAGCCAGATACTCTACCACTGCGCCACGCAAGCGCTTGCCTTCGAGATCGAGAAGTACGCACCGTAGCCCATTCTCGGAGGCCATAGTGGCCCTGTGAGCACTATGGCGCTGCGAGCACAAAAGACGGCACCACGTTGTCACTAGCTAGCACTAGGATTTGCAGCAGCAACAGATGCAGTAACTTATTACAGCAGCATTTTATTTCCGGATGGTGTAAGAAAGTCAAAATGTGGATGGTTAATGAAAGTTGCATTCACTCCCGTGGAAGCCGCCCATTGTTCTGTTTTCCAAATTGGCGAAGCAGGCTATTGGCGTCGCTCTCACTTCTCAGTGTTGCTGACATCGGGACTCCTATTTTTTTTTTTTTTTAGATTGCACAGATCAAAAAATCATGCTTACAAAATTTGTATGTGCTTCTGGAAGTAACCACTGCAGGTATAAACACTTATAAGGATGAGCATTTCATTGCACTATAAAGAACTTGGTCATTAAAACTCAGTTTTCAGTACCTCTAATTTTACGTTAGAAATGTCATTAATAATCTTCAGGTAGGAAACAAAAACAATGAGGGTAGACATGCGGTAGACATGAGGGTACCTTTAGCAAGAAATATAAAACTGTTTGCTGACCATAATCAACAGCTTTTAACTTCTCAATTTTCCTATAATTTGCAAAGCAATTATACACTACTTCCTTCGATTTTTTTTATTGCGATAGCAATTATATGGACACTTCAACCGGATTTCTGCCGTCGGCGTCGCCGTCGCCGTAGCCGTGAGGTTCCGTATAGATAAAATCTTCGCCGCGCGCCGTATGCCCCAGAGGCAGCGTGCCGGGACGCGCGCTATCACGGAGAGCGAGAGCGAACGCACTCAATCTCCCACGCGCAAGCAAGGAAGCGGAAAGCCAGCGCCGGAGGGAGCGGGGGGGGGGGGGGGGGGGCACTTCTCTGCCAACAACCGCGCTCGTAGCTCGTCCGCACAGTCTCTTATCTCTCCCACGCGCAAGCAAGGAAGCGGGAAGCCAGCGCCGGAAGGAGCGGTGGGGGGGGGGGGGGGGGGGGGGGGCGCACTTCTACGCTGCCAACAACCGCGCTCGTCGTTCGTTCGACCGCACCGTCTCTTATCTCCACACGGCTCTGACCTTTATGCGCCGTGCATTCGCCGCTCAGTTTCCGTTGAAGCGATAGACCGCACGTACCTTCGCCCGCTGCTGCGGCGTATATATGCGCTTGCTGCCAGAGTTTTGACAGTCGTCTGCGGTCATTCAGTGTGATCTATTCATGTTTGTTTGTGCGCGCTCACACCACGCTTGTTCAATCAGTTAGTAATAGTCGGGCCACATTTTCCAACGCACGCTACACATGCAATGCTGCCCGGGTCGGCAGTGCAGCGCTACAGGTGTGTCCCTTCGCACGCGCTGCCCACGGGAAGCGCTTCTCATCAACACCACCGTTTCACACGCGCCTTCTCGTGGTAATCGAGTCTCTCTTCATGTCGGTCTACTTGCGCCGCAGCACACCTGCTTACTTCATCAGCTCATGTTTACTACAATTCATATTGCTACCAAAGCCGCTCACCTTACTTCGTATGACATTGCTGTGTTGCTATCGCATTTATCGCATCGCCCTTAGGGCGAAACTGACATTTTTTTAGACAAGCCACAAAAAAAAACAACATGCCAGATACACAATTACACATGTGCCTCTTGCTCTTCGCTCTGCAAACAACAATCACCAGCACGACTTCAAGTGAATGTTGGCCTGACTCTTCAATGTCGGTCATCACTTACGACACTGAAGCCAAGAGTGCGCTTTTTTTTACCTTTTATTTTTATTCTGAGCAAAGCAGTGATGTCCTAGAGAACAGAGAGTGTCCATATCACAGTACTGCAATACTCAGTGGGCACTTTGCAGCTAGGCGATTCACAAATGGCTGCGCAGTAATTCTACATCACACAGCTGAATAATTATCTGTGAGACTCCTTCCACATAGTTTTTCTTGATTCTGTTAAAATTTATGCCACATGTATGTGCACCACTGAAGGGTATTACTAGTAGTATTACCTGTATTACTTGTCATATCATAAGAAGCCAACAAACAACACCAAGGACAACATAGGGAAAATTACTTGTACTTACTAATTGAATTAAAGAAATGATAAATTAATGGAAATGAAAACGGATGAAAAAACAACTGCCCGCAGGTGGGGAACGAACCCACGTCTTTGCATTACGCGTGCGATGCTCTCGCCAATGAGCTACCACGGAGCCGTTTTCCCATCCACTTTCTGGAGTATTTATCTTTTACAACTAGAATTAACCCTGGAAGTGTTAGCCAGCGCCACCACCTACAAACCTAGGGGCGGATGTGGAACATCCTTTCTGCCGCAGGCGTCACGAGCACTGTGATCTTTTTGGGTGATGGCAACTGGTCAATAAACCCACATATGCTACCTGAATGTTTATTGACCAGTTGCCATCAATCAAAAAGATCACATGCTCGTGACGCCTGTGGCAGAAAGGATGTTCCACATCCGCCCCTAGGTTTGTGGGTGGTGGCGCTGGCTAACACTCCCAGGGTTAATTCTAGTTGTAAAACATAAATACCCCAGAAAGTGGATGTGAAAACGGCTCCGCAGTAGCTCAATGGTGAGAGCATCACACGCGTAATGCGAAGACGTGGGTTCGTTCCCCACCTGCAGACAGTTGTTTTTTCATCCGTTTTCATTTCCATTAATTTATTATTTCTTTAATTCAATTAGTAAGTACAAGTAATTTGCCCTATGTTGTCCTTGGTGTCGTTTGTTGGCTTCTTATGATATAATAAAAATCGGGCTGCTCGGTTCCCTTTCTTCTCGTTCATTACATAACGAGGGCTCGAATCCGGCAACATTGATGCCTTCAGGTAGCATATGTGGGTTTACTAACCAGTTGCCATCACCCAAAAAGATCACATGCTTGTGATGCCTGCAGCAGAAAGGATGTTCCACATCCGCCCCTAGGTTTGTGGGTGGCACTGGCTAACACTCCCAGGGTTATTTCTAGTTGTAAAACATAAATACCCCAGAAAGTGGATGGGAAAACAGCTCCGCGGTAGCTCAATGGTGAGAGCATCACACGTGTAATGCGAAGACGTGGGTTCATTCCCCACCTGCGGACAGTTGTTTTTTCATCCGTTCTCATTTCCATTAATTTATAATTTCTTTAATTCAATTAGTAAGTACAAGTAATTTCCCCTATGTTGTCATTGTTGGCTTCTTATGATATGATAACAAAAATCGGGCTCCTTGGTTCCCTTTCTTCCCTGTATTATTTGTCTTTCTTCTTTCATGGATTGTCAGTACAATACCTTGTATCTTGTGAAAGTGCTGTTCCTATAGTAGTCAAAGGCCTACTGAAGGATGCTTTATTTGAAAAATTAACACATACAAGTTTAATTAAATGTCATAATAGTTGAGATAAAATATCACAGCACATTATGCAAGTGCAACAATTTAATCACACAAACAGTGATGGCATGCACTCTGGTTTACGTTACTTTCCCTTTCATAGAACAATGCTATAACTACAGTAGATCTTTCTACACACTAAAATAAAAACATACTAAAAACTAAATAGTAAAATAAAAAGCTCTCTCCTATTCCCTACACAATGTATTCAGCAGTTGGCAGGCGTTCTTTATAGGAGAGACTCAGAGGAAAACATACATAGTATGACGGTAGGCAAATTAAACAATATGTTTTATGCCTTGTCCAAGCAATACCTTGTGGAAGTCTTATTTTCCTAGAGTTAGAAATGATAAGACTACAAAATAACTCTTCAGAAAGAGAGCAAATACAAACTGCCAGAATATTTCAGATTATACATCAAAGCACACCGAACAAGTGTAACAAGATGCCATACAACAATTAGTGGCACACACTACCATTATATGACTACTTCTGTTGAACCAATAGACTCCTTTGACTTTGGCACTTGGCATGGATATGAAAAAATAACATGTAGTATGACAATATAAAATCCTTATTTAACAAATAACTGGACCAGAAGTGAAATATTGCATCAGAACTTGCAAGTGAAGTAACAAGCAACAACATAAGCTAGCAATTCACTATAAACTGCTATCTTGTTACTGCTTAAAAGTAAACAAGGCGAAAAGCACAAAAAGCGGTATATAAAAAAATATTTTCAGATGAAGCACGATACTAGTGCTACATGTGCAATGTATTTATAGAAAAACAGCATTTTGTCCAAAATTGGTGCTGCTATATGGTAGCTTTGAGGCAAAGTTAAATAATGGAAGATAACAAGCATTTTGCAGTCAAACCAGCTGATAAAATCAATGCTGTGAACCATATGACATTGAGAGCATTAAAACAAGGCAACATTTTGCCAAAGCACTCATAAAAAGTACATTACGACTAGCACTGAACCAATGGGGAATGCCATCTCAAGCTAAAATTAGGGTTTTAAGCAGCGTAAGAGAGTTTAGTGCATCCCATATTCCTGTGGGCAAATATACATTTGCAGGGTGTTAAGAAAAATGAAAGTTCCTGCATCTCAGAAGAAATTTGTGAATTCTAAAAATTGACTAGCACCTTTATCAAAACTATGGTAATATGAATGAAGTGTTGAGACAACCACATTTAAAATTGTCACAAAATGAATGCATACTGTAGATATTCATCTGGTGACCACAGCAAGAAAATCCAAACAAACCAGAACAATTTAGGTTTACACGACAATAAATGCCACATAAACGTCATGAATTCTAATGCGATATTTTTATCCTCAGTTGCGCATGTCAAATTCTAGCGAACCCAGTCTGCAAGAGTAAGAGTACGCGTGTCACCTTTATGCAAGCTACGCTTACTCATGCTTGTTCACCACACTTTTTTTTAATGTGTACCCAACCGGGACATTGTTCATAAATGGGCAGGAGGTGAGTTAATTTTCCAGGAGCTGCATGCAGTGAAAGCATAGCAGAACCACAAACTCATATTGTCTTTATTTGGTAGATGACAAGGTAAAGTCTTGCTGACATCTTTGTAACACATTATAGAACTTGTCAAAAGTCAGTATAGTCTTCTTTCTTTTGTCGGAGAAAATTAGGTTCCTTTTAATGCACACATTAGGTACACAAGAAGTCAACCCAGACATTAAAAATGCAACTTTTTAAGCTTATTTTTATGGTCCTCGTAATAGCGGGCACATTCTCAACCTCAATGAAGGAGCTTGCACTAAAGGTGAGGAAAAAAAAAAGACCTCAGGAAATATGAGAAAAATAAAGAAGTATTTCTTAAATACACTTGCAGACACTCTGCTTATTAACACACTGGATCTTACAAATGAAATGGATAAAGGAAACGTGAATGAGAGTATTGACCAGAAAATACAGTGATACAACCAAAAATGCAGTAGCGCCTATGCTTGGCTAGCGAAACCTATAACTTGGCAAAGAAATAGAATTTCTTTACGGAGGGTTCACTTTCTACTTGACAAAAAGATGACTCTGTTGCTCAGTACACAACTCTGTGCCAGGGTTGAAGTGATGGCTGGCTTACATCGGTGGGAAGAGGACTTAGAGAAGTAGTAGTGTTTGGCGCTTGCAGGTAGCGGGCCTCCTCCTGCTGAACAATCCTAGTACGCACATCTTGCGTGGTGGCCTGGTAGGTCATGTCGCCATCGCGCAAGTAACAGCGACCGTCTGAAGTAGTGTAAAGCGTGTCGGGAGCACCTCGCACCATCACTTCCACAACAAAGCAGGAGGCTGTCTCACGCGAATCCGTGGGAGTGCGCAACACCGGCACAAACTCAATGCCAATGCTCTCTAGCATCGGACGAGGACGCAGATCACGCTCCATCATATCAACACCCAGGCGCAGGGCATCGCGCTCCCTCCGATTCAGCATGACACCATGCACCAAGCCCTCACGAGAGATGCCATAGTACACGGTACATGGCTTCGATGAATTCAGAAATGAGCAGGCCACCTTAGTCAGCGTGCGGGTCGATGCCTTTCGCATGTCGCATACTGGTCGCAGTTCATGGGTCTCGTCCGAGCGAAAGGGCACCAGGCTGTCACGCCTGTAGAAGCGGCCTGCAGCATTCTTTTCTGTTCGAAGACAGACACAAAATAAATAAGTACACAGAAATTATACGGAAAGAAGCAGCAGCATACACTCGGACGAAGAGAAAGCCAAACCATAATCGACAGACTTGTTCGAAACGCACTTAAGCAATGTACTAACACACAGGCCTTACCTAGCCAGGTACAGGATATACCGTATTTAGTCGAATATAGGTCGACATATAGTTTTTTTGAAAATGTTACCCAAAAGGAGCTATAGACCTATATTCATGACCAAAGCTAGCAAAAGTACTGAGTTAACGGTGTTCCTCCTTCACGCCCGCCGGATCTTTTAGTGGAGGTTACCCAGACTAAGTTTAAAAAATGTTGCATACCCAATACACTTGACGGCACCGTGGACGTCATTTGGGTGCCGAGGAAGACTTCTCTGGCATGGCAGTTCTGACGAGGATGAGATTTAGTAGCCGAGCTTATGGTAAATACCACAGTATAGACCACTTGTAACGTAACCGCTTATAGTGCAGGACCAGATACAGTACGGTCTTTTCAGACTCCCGTTAATTTTCTCATAGCACTCCATGTATACATGCATCACTTATAGTACAGTTGTGGGAGACGAAATACCGGTTACAGTGCGGCTGCCTGGAAGGTTGGCAGTCAACTGAGACGGCGAACGCTCCCCTCAAGCCGCAGATATACTCCAACATAACGCGAGTGCGCACGTCGAGCTCCGTGACATCATGGTGGCCAACAACCGGCGTGTCTCGTGCCGTCGGGCGTGTTCCAACGCTGCTGGCACGTGAATAGCTGCGTTCATATATTTCGCCCAGCACATCAAGCCACGCCGGCCACGCATCCCAGCATTCCTCGCAAGGAGCGGGCAGAATGACGCATTGGCAGGAGCGCACAAAAGCACATCCGTTGCCGCGGCTCTCTGCGCATTAACAAGCATTGTGTCACGCACGCACAAGCAAACATGAACACATCTCACTCTATGACTGCGGAAACTTGCTGTCAGAACCCAATAGTGAAGAAGCGCGGCAGCTGCAGCGAGCGAATTGACCTTTGTGCTGCCGCTCGCATCAAAGTGAACTAAGCCGCGAAAACTTAGTGCACGGAGGACTGTGCCCCCGTTGCAGATGGTTTTCAAGAGGCAGCGGCCCCTGTGGGTGGGCGTGCGCACTGAGAGTAAACGCACCCCCCCTCCCCTCTAAGCCTTGCGCACGACAGAAGACAGTGCACTTCCTTCCCACTTTCCTCGCTTGCGTGGGTGAGATTGAGACACGCTCAGCCTCGCATGCTTTCACTCGCACATACAGCATACAGTGTGCGGCGACTATTTTATCGCCCTTGGACTTTATACGGAACCTCGCGGCAAGAGCTAGAGCAGCTAGAAATGTGCCTGGAGTGTCCATATAATTGCTATCGCAATAAAATCGTTGTTTTGGTTATAGTGCGGTACCGCTTATAGTACGGATATTCGTGACTCCGGCGACTTACGTTATAAGCGGTCTACACTGTAAAAGTTTGTCATGTTCAAAGTTTTTTTTGTTTTGTTTCCTAAAAAGATATGGGTCGACATAATTGGAATTATCATTATTTATTTCTTGGCCATGTGGCATCAAATACCTTCGCTGAGAATGTTGAAACACATGCCATGCAATAAACTGGGACGAGGCAAAGGCCATTATCATGGAAAGGAACTTATCAACAACACTACGCCTGGAATCACTTGCCATCTTTGTCATCCAAACCACTGAAAACATGAGAACACGCTCAACAGGATGCAAGGCAATTTGGACATGTATTCTCGAACACTGGGACGAGTGCTCAAGCATATACAAACAGATCTTGTAATGACCAGCTCTTTGCGAACAAGGGATCTGTACAGATCCCGGAACGTCAAACTGTTTTTTAACATTGGTCAGTGACCTGTTGTACTAATATCTTTTTAAGTGACCAGACGGCATTCCATCGAACTTTTGACCCCAAGAGCTCCTAAAGTAAGGCTGTCAGAGGTATCTCCTGTCAGGTAATGTATAAAAAAAAATAAAGGTAGATTGCTTGAGCTGATGCAGCAAGACACAAGAAACATATGCATGTAAAGCAGATGAAAACCCATACGGCACCATCCTCAAATTACATAATACATAATGCATACAGTTAAACCTGGATATAACGAAATTGACGAATTCCCGAAAAACTTTGTTATAAAGAGGATTTCGTTATATGCAGGTTCAGCACGAAAATTCGAAAAAGAAACGCTTACCGTATTTAAAGGGAAACTGAGACATCCACCCAAATCTAGCAATTTGCTACAATGGAAACCCAACCGGGTTCCTCGAAAGAAAGCCTCGCAGTTGAAGAAAAATTCGTCCTGGTCCGGGACTCGAACCCGGGACCACCGCCTTTCCGGGGCAGCCGCTCTACCATCTGAGCTCACCAGGCGGCTAGCAGATGGCAGGGCGAAGTCGAATTTGTCGACAACTCGAAGCAAAGGCAACTTGCCTTTGCTTCGAGTTGTCGACAAATTCGACTTCGCCCTGCCATCTGCTAGCCGCCTGGTTAGCTCAGATGGTAGAGCGGCTGCCCCGGAAAGGCGGTGGTCCCGGGTTCGAGTCCCGGACCAGGACGAATTTTTCTTCAACTGCGAGGCTTTCTTTCGAGGAACCCGGTTGGGTTTCCATTGTAGCAAATTGCTACATTTGGGTGGATGTCTCAGTTTCCCTTTAATTACTTATCTCCACCTAGCGGATTTCCGCTGAACTATAACATCAAACGTTTACCGTATTTACACGATTCTAACGCGCCCTCAATTGTAACGCGCACCCGTTTTCCGTTTTCGTCGAAGCACTCATCCTTGGAATGCCACACCAGGTACCGGATGCATGGACACGTGTCGTTTCGCACAAGCGCGAGGCATCGGAAACGAAGAGCAAGCGTCACGATGGCGTCGTAGCGTCGTATAGTGTTACAGTAGAACCCCGCTGTTACGTTCCCGGGGGCTGCGTTTTCCTGGCTGTTACGTCATTCTCGGCTGGTCCCGGCACAGCTCCCATAGAACCCAATGCATTGGTAACCCCGCTGTTGCGTCGCAACTGTGGGACCGTTCCCGCATCATACGTTGCGAACTGCCACCCCGCGCCGGCCCGAGCGGCCATTTTGACTTTTCATGTCGCTTGGCTTGGTGGCTTGACGATGGCATTGGCCGCCCAAAGTGCCGGGGGTGACAACTATGACGTATTTTCGGTTTCCGCCAGCAAAAGTATAGCCCTTGATCCGTATTTGCTATATAAAGATGGTGTCTATGACGCGTTGTGGCCCCTAAATTGGTTTTGGCTCATAGATATTCCGCATAAAGTCCAAGGGCGATAACGCAGTCGCTGCGCGCCGTATGCTGCATGTGCGAGTGAAAATGCGCGAGGGGAGCCAACGACCGCGTCTAAATCTCGCGCGCACATGAAAAGCAGGGAGGAAGCGCGCCTTCTTCCGTTGCGCTCGAGGCACCGGCGAGGGAGCGAGGGGGGAGGGATAGCGGAGCGGCGTTGTACTGTACTCTGGCATCAACTGCGTACTGCGCGGCGGCGCGCGGTCGCGCGGGCCGTATCTTGAAAGCGATCTGCGTTGGGGCAGAGTTATGGTGGTTAGCCACCATAGCAGAGTCTAGCAGTGCAGGTGCGTCGGCGGATCGTAGCTTTGTGCGTGCTCTGTGTTCTCGGCGCTCAGTTTCCGTTGAAGCGATAGACAACAGCTCGCAGGTCACTTCGCTCGCTTCTCCAGCGGCGCTTCCACACGCCGGCAGCGTTTGACAGCGCGTGTCCGCACTCATCGAGTATGATGTGTCACAGTGTGTACCAGCGCGTCGGCAACATCAACTGGAAAAGGAGAGAGTGCCGGCTTGGCGGGCTAGGCCAGCTGCAGCAAGCGGCAGGATCAGGTTTGAATGAAGGGAGGGGGAAAGGTCACGCCCGCGGCGACAAGATCGCCGGGTCAAGGGATGCAGGCCCGCCTCGCGCACGCACGTGCGCTCGCTTCACATTCCGTCGCGGCGGAAAAAGTGCTTCCGGCTTCTGCTCGCGCAAAAATGATAAAATTTGGGGCGAAATCTCTAGGTTGTCAGAGGGGAAAATTCGTTATATCGAGGGGGTCTCCCGCTGCCACTTCGTTACGTAGAGGTCTCAAATACATGTGCTTCTATGGAGTAACGGCAGGGAATAGAAAAACTTCGTTATATCCAGGAATTCGTTATATGGAGGTTCGTTATAAGCAGGTTTAACTGTAATACAAAACACTGAAATGAAAAGTATGTGCAGTGAAGCAGTTATTGGATAGTAAATATGAATACAATATGTTAAAGCATTAAAAAAGAATACAAAAGAAATCTAGAATTAGAGTAAATTGGTGTAGTAACATGAGTGGTCGTTCTGTAAACTTAAAAAGATACTCTGCCGATTTCAGCGATTCCTTTGGCGCTGAACTCGTATACTGTGACAGCAGGCTCTCACACTGGATACTGCTCTCAAGAACAACTTTTTAATGCACACAAAGTTATCCTCGCCTACTACAGCATAGAATGTTGCAGCCTCCAAAATACATGCGGTAGGCTGTTGTGGGCACACACCGCTCCGCCATAGCCTTCGCAGTGAAAATCATTTAAGAAGCGAAAGCACCGCGAACGCTATGTTTAATTGCCAATAACTCCGCTTCTGCTGAACATATTGAAGTACTTTTCGCGACAAAGTATTTTTGAAATAGGTTGTTATAACTTCAATTGCATTTCTCGACTTCAATAAAAAGCAATTCAGGGCCCCTTTAAGTGTGTGAGCACTAATTTGGCTGCCCTCAGCGTATTTCATCAACTTTCGATGTAACACCTATTGTATTGCAACATCTTAGGTGTTGTACGTCTTAATGAAACCATCGTTGAATATCATGCACTCATCTATTTGCAGGTCTGTATGCAGGGCTTTTGTTCTTGTACAAAGTTTATCATTTCAGAAGCTGAAGAAAGGAAACAGCACCAACAGCAGCCACATGATTGTTGAATAGACACGACACCGGACAAGTCATGAGTGGCTCGAAACAATTTGACACTGTTGGTTCCTGGTAAACCAACTCTCAGTGCCAATATACAGGGTGTTCGGAGATCTTGAGCGTGAAAGATCTTTAAGGACAAGCTTCTTCCAAGATATTGGAAGAAAGTCCTTACAGACTGCTGCTACATATTTGCACCTTAGTTTCAAATGAGGAGGAAGAAGCACTTTAGGAAGAGAATTTCTACACCTGTGCTAACAAGCATAAGCTTCTTTTATAGAATTTCTAGGCATTGAGTTCCATTTGCTGATGCAACACTTCAGTCCAAATGCCATTTTTAGATACCTCATGAACAACAGCCTCTTACAAATATTAATCATGAATCACACAAACAAATTTCCTGTCGATGAGTTCCTAAGGCATGGTGATCAAAGATAAATTTTATGATTTAAGGGGATTAACAGCACTTTCAAGCCAATTGTTGCACCTCCTTTTACAGAAATAATGACAGTTCTGACAAAACAAAATTTTATACTTACCATTGTAATACTGCAGTCCCACACTTGGTTCATCTGAAAGGTTTTCCTGAAATAGAAAAAAAAAAAAAAACTTGCTAGCTGAAGTACCTGCTGCGGCTCTGGTCCCACAGACTTTCGCATTGTGTTGTACACTTTAACAAATTTGATTGAGTGCAGCATTGTACGACTTATTTAATTTTTCCAAGCCTATTTAACATAGTACACTTTAGAGCTCTCTGGCACTTTTGAGGTGATGTGTATTGCACTTCAAGTTAATGAAGCAGTTGCAGTCATTGACCAAGTGAAGGTGAAAAAATGGATGTCTCAGGGCCTGTACAGGTTCTTTCGCCACACTAAAACTTGGCGTGCCACTCAGTGTGACCAAGGGAACTGTACAGGCTCCAAAACATGTTTTTAACGCAAATAGCATTCTTCGCCTAATTCAGCCATGTTCGGATCTATCTATCTATACGTGTCCCATGTAACTTTAGCTGAACTTTAAAAATATGCAAATGCCATGCAGCTGGACAGAACCAAGGTAATGTTGTTTGCCATTGCTAGGAGATACTAATGCCATGCAGCTGGACAGAACCAAGGTAATGTTGTTTGCCGTTGCTAGGAGATACTAGATTATTTTTTGGATTCTTCCTAATTACATAATTAGCCCTAATTTATTAATTATTCAACTTTTCAAATATTATATTTAGGTGAAAAGTGTCAATGAAAAAATTGTAGAGCAACATGAAAAACTCCCGATAGAGCTTTCTGTTGCTCAATACGTGCTACATAAAAGTGTTTTTCTGAGCGTGAAAGAAGCCCACGAATACACGCAAAATTGCCACGCGACTGGCCGCTCGAGGCACTTTGGTCATTTCGGGCATGTTGAATAAAAAAATTTATTTAAGGCGGCACCTTTAGTTGCTAGTTAATCAGGATAGTGTTACCTACATGGACCTTGGAATTCCAAGGAAACATTTACGGATACATGAGAACTAGGTTTATGTTGTTACCAGGGAAGGGGTCTGGACGTTAAATTAATGTAATTATCTTGAACCTCTAACGACATGGGGAACAAAAAAGATGCAGAGTTGAAACGACCGTAATCTTTGTCCTGCATAAGCAAGATGCTAAAGAAAATTGCTGACGTGAACCTAAATTTACTGTTTATTTAAAGCCTTTGTTCAGTGAATAAGACATCTATGTGGGAGCGAAAAATGTCTCTTTCATAAACTTTTTTAGCCCTGCTGTTTGCATTAGTATTCTGGTTCCTTTCCTTGTAATACGAGTTTACTTTCCCACCAGAAAAGATGTCCAATTATCGATTTCACATCCATTGCTGAAAGCTGCCATAGTAGGGATTTCATGAACACCTTAAAATATTTTTACTTCAAAATCACTGCTGATGCAACTCTACATGATTGACAAACACAACAAAGAAACTAGAACTGTGCCAAATTCCCCCCCATAAAGGTTAAACCCCTTATTTATACAATCAGCCAAAAGCATAACAAGCACATGCACAGGCCTATGAAAACATACAAGAAAAGATACTGTTAAAATCAAAGGTTATCAAGAGTTGAGCTCAGTGCACGCAAAGAAACTAATGCATTGGCTGCCAAAGCCAGCGATTCACCAGGCGGGAGGTATTGTTGGTTGAAATGTTATGTTATTAGCCCAATAAACTCGTAGTGCATTGTCTCTCCAGAGGAAGCTGCTGTGATAGTAGTTCTGTATAGCACATGCCTCCAGGCCCTTGTGGTTCAAGGGCTCTGTTTATGCAGTAGTGCTTTTTGCCAATTACTGCATCTTAAATATTTTGAATATTGCATCATCCTTTCTGAATGTATTCTTCATTTTCATAGTACACCTCATTAGTCATTGCCATGATCTTAGTACATGTTATTTTACGCACTTTACAGCGATTATTTTTAAGCCCCTTTACAGCCACGCCTCGTCTACTTCTTAGAATTCATCGCTGCACTGCAAACTCACAAACACTGGCATGGCGTTCTTTGGCCATACCTGGCCCTTGCGCCACTAAACAACACGCATTCATTCATTGGTTGAAAGAGCTATTCGTGGATGCCACAGCAGCCAATACACGCTGGACAAGTTTAAAAATGTCATGATGGTACTATATATGTTCACTTCAGAATCTGTTTAATTTTTTTCTATTTTTTTTATTATTTGTAGAAGTTTGCATGCACACTTGAACACCTATGTGATGAATCAGCGCAGTAGGTGCATTTCTCATGTCAGATTACACCAAACTCTTGCAAACAAAATCTGTTGTGGCAGTGCAAAGCATAGGTCAGCCAGATTAACAGAGCTCACTTAGTCTCACTCACAAAATATATTTTTTTCTTACGGATCACTTGTACTCAGACTCGCCAATATTCTACTTAGCCAGGCTCACTCGGACTCGGACTCACATAAATTCTACTCAGCCGAACTCGCTCGTACTTAAGTCTCACCAAGATAAGTCTAAGCCAGGTTCACTCCCCATGCTCAAGACTCGCCAAAGACTCTCAGACTTGCGCTCCCACGGGCTCTTTTGGATTCCCGTAATTATGGATATACAGCTAAACCTGCTTATAACGAACCTCTATATAACGAATTCCTGGATATAACGAAGTTTTTCTATTCCCCGCCATTACTCCATAGAAGCACATGTATTTGAAACCTCTACGTAACGAAGTGATAGGAGAGACCCCCTCGAAATAACAAATTTTGCCCGGTGACAACCTAGAGATTTCGCCCCAAATTTTGTCATTTTTGCGCGAGCAGCAACCGGAAGCACCTTCTCCGCCGCGACGGAATGCGAAGCGGCAGCGTCGCACTTGGCGCGCTTGAATTCACGGCAACTGTGAGGCGAGAGCAAGCGCACGTGTGCGAGCATGCGCGAGGCAGGCCTGCATCCCTCGACACGGCCATCTTGCCGCCGCAGGTGTGACCTTTCCCCCTCCCTTCATTCAAACCTGATCCTGCCGTTTGCTGCAGCTGGCCTAGCCCGCCAAGCCGGCACTCTCCTTTTCCAGTTGATGAGCCTAGCTCCCGTAGTTTGTATACGGCCGATAAAACTACTATCCTTACTTCGTATAGCTATCTGCTAATTTGCTGTCGCAATCGATGCTTCGCCTTTCGGGCGAAACTGGGACTTTTTGTTCATCGCAACTTTAGTGTATTGGGAGTAAATCTGGAGCGATAGTTGTATTTCTGTATGAAAGCATGAGGTGCGCGGTACTGTAAAGGATTTTTTTTCCTCTCTTTTGGTCATGGAAAACGGTTGCGCGTTACAATTGAGGGCGCGTTAGAATCAAGTAAATATGGTAAGTGTTTCTTTTTCAAATTTTCGTGCCGAACCTGCATATAACGAAATCCTCTTTATAACGAAGTTTTTCGGGAATTTGTAAATTTCGTTATATCCAGGTTTAACTGTACAATCATACTAATGGAACCATGGGATCAGACTGTATTAAATCTCATAGGATCACTCACTTACTCATTTGATTCGAACTCACAGGCTTATAATTCATGCAAATAACCTGCTAGCTAAAAGGATCACTGATACAAAGCAAGATCAGTCCTTGCTACAAAGTCATGTTCACACTTGCGTCTACAAACCTGCACTGCCATGCACTCACTTGCACACTCTTCTGCTCACCCTCGCACATACTCATTCAGGCTCCCACTCACCAGCATTTACTGATAATCAAACCAGGGTGCCAAACCAAAAAAAAAAAAAAAGACAGTTCGGTTTGGGATCAACGTGCTCCAATTTCTTTTTTGGTTTAGTTCCAGTTCCTACAAATTAAAAAAATATAACAGCGTAGCCCACTTTATCTAGACTCGTGGTGACACGTTGCCCGGCGCTATCGACTTGTCCGCATGGCGCATGCGCAAGTTATGTCAAAAGGAGGCAGAAATGGACTATCTGGAGTGTGGGAGAAGGCAATTGATGTTTTTACATGAATGTCAATTAATGAAATTTAATGTTATACAGCCACAACATGCTTATGCATAAAGGCAGCAATTTTAGCAGAGAGTGACGTCGCTAGATGTAGAGAGTGTGGCACGTGGTGCAGTGCCTTGACACGTCCATCTCTCTGCTCCCTGTTTCCTGTGTTTGCTTTGACGGCAAATCAGTTCTGCGGCACCCTACAAGGTGGACAAAGGTTCATGAAAGGGAAAGTTGTCATCCACCCAAATGTAGCGCCGTTTTATAGTCATCTGTTCGAAATATGTGCCAACCATACAAAATAGCCTTAGACGTATAAGCACGCTGACTTAGGTATTTGTAAAAGGAAAATCTCGACGGTCACAACCAAACTATAAGGTTTTCTTCCTTCATAAATGGTAGATTGTAATTTAAAACATAAGCATTAAAGCAAGCATTAAAAAAATGTGAATGTATACAAAAATTCTTTTAAAACATTATCAGTCTGACATAGAACACATGCAAGGGGTGACAAGCGACAAATCGTGAAGAAAAATGACGTAGTATTGAACATATAATCAACCACCTTATTTTCTGTGCATCACAATGTCCAGAAATCAATTATAAAAAATGAGCATACAGTTCAACTTCGTTATAAGGAAGTCATATCTGACACGAAAATACCGTCGTTAAAAGGAAGTCGATCTGAGTTACAAAAGTTCGAAACTAGGAACCAGGTGCATATTTTGTATATTTCAGATTTTTTTTTTCCTCAAGTATATAATCCACTAATATATGGGTACCAACGAAGAGCTGCTGAAGGAGCTCGCCAACCGGTACATAAATACCTCTCACCAGAATCAAAAGAGCAGCAGCACTAATGCCACAATACACTGGAAACCCCCAAACAACAATTGGACGCCGACATCTCAGAGGCAGAGGTCTGCACCGCGCTCCACAAGCTGCGTACAACATCAGCGGCCAGCCCCAATGGTGTGACCAACAAGACGCTGCACAACCTAGATCCAAAGTCGGTAGGGACCATCATCAAGTACATGAACGAATGCTGGAAACCCCTGGAATGGAAACCCCCGGAATGGATTTCCCCGGAATGGAAACACGCCAGAGTCACCTTTATATGGAAACCTGGCAAGAAACTCGACCTCAGAAATCTTCGACCCATATCCCTGACCTATTGTTTGGGCAAGCTAATGGAACACGTCCTGCTCTGCCGTCTACAAAACTTCACAGAAGAGCACAACCTACTTCCCCCCACTATGCTAGGCTTTCGAGCTCATCTATCCACCAAGGATGCCCTCATCCAAATGCACCACGATCTCCTAAAACCAGAGAGTGGTACAAGCACCAAAGCCTTACTCAGCCTAGACCTTCACAAAGCCTTTGATAACGTGAAGCACACTGCCATAGTAAACAGCTTGGCCAAGTTGCAACCAGGAGAACGCACATACAATTACATATGTGCTTTTCTATCTAACCGTACGGTCAAACTCTCGGTGGGCAATCTACTCTCCGAACCGATCAATCTTGGAGGTAGCGGCACTCCCCAAGGAGCCGTTCTATCACCTTTCCTATTTAACCTCATAATGAAGTCGCTGCCATCCAAACTCGACATGATACCCGGCCTGCGACACACTCTCGACGCCGACGACATTACGCTCTGGACGACCACGGGATCCGACGGACAAGTCGAAAGATCCTGCAGAAGGCAGCCAACACAGTTGTACAGTACGTGACTGATGCAGGTTTAGAGTGCTCAAAGAGCAAATGGGAGATACTAATACGCCGACACCCAGACCAGCGCAGAAAAAAAGACCCCACTACCCAACATTAACGTGTAGGTCAATGACACGGCAATACCCCACATGGATCACATGAGGGTCCTGGGCCTTTTCGTACAAAAGAATCACAACAACATCACGATTGATCGTCTCACCATAGCGGTGAATCAGTCGGTCCATATATTCACCCGAGTGAGGGGACGCAAGCAAGGCATGAAGGAGAACAAGCTACTCCAAATCATCCACGCATTTGTCATCTCAAGGCTCACCTCACCCTTCCCTATCTACAACTTCTCGAAACCGAAAAAGCACAACTGGACCACCTCATTCGCAAAGTGCACAAGGCAGCGCTGGGGCTCATCCGTACCACCCCTACCAAGCACCTCCCAAGCATGGGGTTACACAATACCCTGGAAGAATTTCTACAAACACACCGCACAGCGCACATTCATTGACCGCAGGGAAGCAAGACGGCCGTTGGATCCTCGACGAAACCAGGCACAGAGTATCCCCAACGCACAACGATCCTGCCACCGTTCCCCCCGACATCAGAAAGAGATTCATCATCACGTCACTGCCAAAGTACATGCTGGCAGGTCATCACGATGGCAGACAAAAAGCAAGAGCTCAAGCCCTGCACAAAACCAACGGGTCCAACTCCAAAACAGCATACTTCGACGCTGCTCAATATTCCTTGCCAAATAACACGTACGCAATCAGCGCAATTACCCTTCCCAAGATCAATAACAATAACAACGACAACAGCCAATCTGCGCCGCGAGCAGCCCCAATAACGACGGCCTGTTCTGTCCGTGCCCTCAATTCGGCGAAGGCAGAAGAAGCAGCCATTGCCCTCGCTGCAGTGGCCGGATTTACCACCATAATCAGCGACTCAAAAACCACCATATCCCACTTTGCACGTGGAATCGTGGCCCCAGCCATGCTGCTAATACTGCACCTCTTAGTCTCCCCCAAACAACAAGTTAGTGAAGAAGAACCCACCCGAACTGAAATGGGTCCCGGCTCACGCAGAGAACCCGGGGAACGAGGCGGCCCACCAATGTGCTCGAGGATTCGTCAGCCGAGCAGTGGGTCCCATCTCTGACCTGGTGGACCTGGTCAGCAAGCCACTGACCACATACCATGATATTGCACAACACTACCGCCTCGCAAGATGGACAAAACCGCCACCTCATCCCAAGCTCACCATAGGACAAGAAGTCACCAGGCGCCAACTCCAAACGCGCTCCTTTCCCAACCCACAAATATACACACACTTTTACCCTGACTTGATAGACCCACACTGCTCATTATGTGGGTCCATAGCCTCTTTAAATAATATTCTCTGGGACTGCAGGGAAGATCCCCCGCCCCACCAGATCTCGTGGCCGCTTCCTCGCCAGAAGCGTGGGAAGCGATACTCTGGGACCCGAGCCTGGAGGTTCAACTTTGGGCCATGTTGTGACTTTGGGGTGGAGGACGAGAGACGGACTCTTTCAGCAGACGAAGAAGAAACTAAAAGCTTTATACAATATTGGGTGACTGGTGGCGACTCTCTCTGAGCTAACAATGGGCCAGTTCTTCCTTAAATCCCCTTGGAAGCAGACGGGCGGGGGCTGACGTCACCCGCGTCGTATTCTTGACTCGTCGCGAAGATGGCCGGGGCTGCTTGAAGTCACCCACGTCGAATCGATTCGTCACGGATAAATGGGAGTTCCCGTCGCCTCGATGATAGGCACGTATTATGGCAGCTCCCGTCGCCTCGATGATGGGCACGTAGTATGGCACAATAGCACCCCCGCTGCCAGATAATACATCCAGAAGTCGAGCTGTTCGACGCGGCTCGACGTATGCGATGTGCTGATTGAGTGACGTCCTTGATGGGGTTAAGGGAATGGCTTTGCCACCCTTTCATCCGCTGGTCTTTCCTTTGCTTGGATCTGAGAAAGCTCACTAAATGACCGAAAATCAACGCCAACCATTTCGGCAAAAGTGAGCACCCTCCAATGCTCTCCACAACGCCAGACCAAACTCTATGAAAACAAACGCTCTAACCCCCTCTGTGCTCTCAACAGCACCATTAAAGTTATTGTACTAAACACAAAACACGCACCCGATAAAGAGCCCGGGATACAAACCTCTACAAATAGTGATCTCGAAGAAGACACATTCAAAGAGAACAAACAGCTAAAGAATAGATTGCAAAGCAATTCCCAAGAGTCATTCAGGCAGCCTAGACAAAGCTGAGGCGATCGAAGAAAGTTTATCTTTTGCCCTGTCTCGCTCCTGACATTACGATACCCTTCACACGATAGTGTGTCGTAAGGGATTATCAATCAACTTCAATGCGGTAAAATAACTGAATAGACAACAGCATACATGAAAACGTAGCATTAAAGCTTTTAACTTCTAAGATAAGCTCTGGGATAAGCATAGGCTGCAGCCTAAAAGGCTCTGCTAAGCCCGTCAGCATTTGTATGCAGCTTCCCCTTCTTGTAGCGTACAGAGAAATTATGGTGCTGCAGTGACAAGCTCCATCTGAGTAGACGGCCATTTCTTGGTGACATGGTGGGTAACCAGGTCAAAGGGCAATGATATGTCTGCAGCGTCTATCCAACACTCGACGGCGTCCATCGCAGAGCGAGTCGCAGTGGCGCTGGCTCTGCGACTCGCTCGGCAGCAACTTTTAGCTCGGAGGGTCTACGCTGGCCGCGCCCCACGACATGACCCAGGAAGCTCACACTAGCACACCCCAAAGAGCACTTTCGCGCTTTGACAGTGAGACCCGCATTGCGCAATCGACCTAGGACTGTGCACAAATGATTAACATGCTCCTCCCAGGTGTTGGAGAAAATCGCCACGTCGTCCAAGTAAGGAAGGGCAAAATCTCCCAACCCGTGCAACACTCGATCCATTAGGCTCTTAAAGCAATAGGGAGCATTCTTTAGGCCAAAGCTCAGCATCACAGGACGGAATGTTCCTAATGACGAGATGAATGCTGCATACCGAGACGCACGTTCGGTCAGTGGGACTTGCCAATACCCTCACACTAAATCTAAAGTGGAGATATACATGGAATTAGCCACCGTCTCGACTCTTTCTTCGATGTTAGGTATTGGATACGCCTGGTCTAGGGTTACCGAATTTAACTGGCGATAATCCACGCAAGGTCTTGGTTCTTTACCTGGAACTTCAACCAGGATAAGTGGGGAAGTGTAATCACTTTCTCCGGGCACAATGAGACCCAGTTCGGACATGCGGCGGATCTCGGCTTCCATGATTTCCTTTTGCCGTGGCGAGACGCGGTACGGCTTGCTGTTTGCTCGACAACTAAATATCGTGCTTGATGAGAGTTGTTTCCCCTTGTCGGTCGGAAAATACTGGTTCGAAGTCCCGAACAATTGCCCTCAAGTCGTCTCGTTGGCTTCCCTGGGGAAAACACATGAAATCACTCTGTTTCTCTTCCGGCGCATTTAAGGTTAAGTTTACCACTACCTGACGATGAAAGTACGATTTCATTAGGTTGCTATGATAAATCTTGTTTTGCTTTCTGCCGAGTTTTACCTCGTAGTTCGTGTCGGAACGCATCGACACCACTTAAGCAGGCCCTTCCCATTGAACATCCATTTTGTTCTTGCACTGTCCAGCGCCTCCTCTATTTATTCAATGCCAGTGCAATCGCCCGCTCCGCAATGGGAGCCGCTGGTCCGTCTTAGTTCAGTGAGTTGCCGCGATGTGACACTACCCAGAGGGTACGACAGCTTGCGTCACGTGTGCGACTGAGCCACTGAGCGCATGCCGCTGCCGTTCCGGAGGAGATGCAGTAGACGTTTCACGCGTCTGTCAGGATTATTTCCTCCTACTTCCGTTGTGAGGCGCCACCCAGAGGGTATTTTCCCCCACGACAGTAAAGCAGGCGCGAGTGCTAGCCGACGGGAGAAAGTAGGAAAGGGTAATTGGAGAGGGTGGTGAACCGTTGGATCGGCCGCATCTGGCTGGCATTGAAAAAATAGAGGAAGCGCTGCACTATCTTAGCAACATTACCTCGACGCCAACGTGTAACGTGCGTTGTCGTGATGACTTATCGTAATAAGTCTTTCCTGAGCTCTGTGCAGCTTTCATATTTTCCTCAACGAGCTCCTTGGTTTTTCACAGCCTTTCCAGCAGGTCTAACACATAGTTTACCACACGTGGGTCCCCTTGATAACCCTCCCAAGCATCTTTCAGCAGGCTCAACGGTGACCTTTGGTTACGCCCGTAAACTACCTCTGCGGGGCTAAACCCAGTGCTCTCGTGTGGCACGGACCTTATTGCGAAGAGTGCTGCCTCTGCAAGCCTCCCAGTCTTCGTCACGCTCAAAACAAAGTGCTCTCAATACCCACTTAAGCACAAAATGCATCCGCTCAACAGGATTCGACTGGGGATGATAAATAGAGCTATGACCTATCTTTATTCCACAGCATTCAAAGAACGTTGTTGTCAAGTAGCTAGTAAACACGCTCCCGTTGTCACTTTGAATCTCTGCCGGGAAGCCAACACGGGCGAATGTGGACAATAGTGCATCAACAATGCACAGGGAGTTCAGTTCTTTAAGTGGGATTGCCTCGGTAAATTTTATTCCCACGCACAGTATGGTCAAAATATATCGGCAACCTGAACGGGATTCTGGGAGGGGTCCTACCACATCTATTACAAGCTTCTAGAATGGTTCTGTAATAATGGGCACCAATGAATCCACTTGTCATTGGATTTACCAACTCGCTGACATGCGTCGCATGACCGAACAAGTGTTTCAACCTCTTTCCAGCATCCTGGCCAATAGAAATCTGGCGCTAGCCTAGCCTTTGTCTTCTTGATACCGAGGTGACCCGCCAAAGCATTCCCATGTGCTAACTTTAAAAGCTGTGGTCGGTACTTTTCTGGCATGAGTAGTTGGTTGTATGTTCAACCCTTGGAATCCTAATATTTCCAGTACTTGAGACCTGACCTAGCGTAGAACGAGATGTTTCGGGTCACTCCTTCATTCACATTAGCCTGCAGAACAGTTAGCGAAGGGTCACTTTTCTTTGCCGCAATACGCGCCTCACGGTCAACCCTACTAAGCTGCTCCCAGCAAAAGGATGCGGGACTAAGTAGTGAACCTTCCACTTCAGCCCTAGGCGCCCTGTTTTCCCGAGTGTCGAATGGCTCCTCACCCACTGTCACTGATCCGGTAATTGATCTGTCACAAGTCTGAGTCCTCTGCTTTTCATCAGCCATATCTCCCGGCCTAGGCTACTGCTGTGAGGATGTTACATTGACAGTTTCCGCGTTTGAAGATGAGCTTTCAAGTTTCTTTAAGAGGGCACGTGACCGCGATCGTGTTAATGCCATGCAAGCAAGACTGGTAGAAAACGAACGGCCCTCCTTTTTTAAAAGCTGCTCCGATTTGTTCGAAAAAAGATATGGAAAGTGTTCGGGTAAGCTTGGACTCACGGCTGCCTCCGTTTGCAACCTTCCAAAAACGCCCTCGAGGGTTACCCTGGCAAGCATGCACTCTGCTCTTCTACGACTTGTCTGATCCAGGCGCATTCTCCTGTGCAGTCCCAGGGAGAAACATAGGACGGATGAGTAAGATCCATGGTGGTGGCTGAATCGCAATGTGCCCTGCACATTTTCCCGTTTACCACGACATTCTGCATATATGGCTCGAGCAGCCTAAGATTTTCGTCTAACTGGCAAATGCTGGCGAACGCAATTTGCCCCTTGCAATTTGAGGAAATATGGCCTTCCTTTCCACAATGGAAGCAGGTAATTGGTCTCCAGGCCTCGAACGTGCGCTCTACGTCTGCTTTAGCGGCCTGCAGCCGACTGTGCCGTCTCTGCTAGCCCTTCCCTCGCCACCTCAGCCTTAGTCGATACTCCTTGGCTGAACTCGTCGCTCGTAGATGATTTCTTATTCGGCAACAGTGGGTTGCGAGAAGAAAATCACTTTAAAGAATAGTCCTTTTTTTCCTGGCCTATCTTCCTGTATAGGTTTTCCTTGGAAGTTTCGGCACGTGTAATATTCCTCCACGAGCTACGCTGCCTTCTCTAGGACTACCTCTGGGAGCCTGACCTGCAGCCAGAGTCTAACTTCTTCTGGAAGAACTCGCTAAAACTGCTCCAGTGCTATGCATTCAAGCACCTTGTCGTGGTTTCCATACACTTCTGCACTTTTGAGCCACTGTTTTAAGTTAGATTTTAACTCGTATGTGAACTCAGTGTGCGACTTGCCGCCCCTTTTTGCCTGTCTAAACCGCTGTTGAAATGCCTCGGCAGAAATGCGGTATTTGCGAAGAAGCGCGGCTTTTACCTTCCTATAGTTCTTGTAGTCTTCTTTAGACAAGCGTGCGAGAACTTTCGCGGCCTCTCCTGGGACAATTGAAAGAAGTTTTTGAGATCAAAGGCTTTCGTCCAGCCCTATCTTTTCACACGTACGTTTGAAATTCACGAGAAAAAGTGCAATATCACCGCCTATCCTGTACAGTAGCATCAGGTCCTGTATTCTCAGTTTGGGCGTATCGTCTCCACCGGAAAAGGGACTTGAACGTGCCGAGCTGATTCGACTTTGCTCTATTTCCAGTTCTCTCATTTTAAGAGCATGATCTCGTTCTTCGCTCCTTTTCTTCTCCTCTACCTCCTCGCACCTTTTTTCTCTTCTGCCTCGTCACGAATTTTTTTCTCGCTTCTCTTCTCAAGAATTTTTTCCCAAACCTCTTCGACTTCCTCCTCAGTTACCTCTTATGCCCTCATAACGTCAAGAATGGCTTTCTTTCGCCTTGCCGCGGCAACTGAAATGCCCATCTCCTGGCAAACATCAAGAAGGTCCTGTATCCTGAGCTTCTCCATCGTGATCTGATGGCTCGTCTCCGGTTTTGCCTCTAAATTAGCTTTGCTTCCGAAGCCGGAAATTTATGCAAGGCTTTGAAGCGAACTAAGACAAAACCACTACAACCCTTTCAAAATACTTGAGCACATGTCCTTAGCATTTACGTGTGTGACAGAGATCTGGCGATGTGAAAGGCAAGCGTCGGGCACTCACCCCTCCAAAGTAGCTGACGCCGGTCAATCTCGTGGCTGCCGTAGAGCGGTGTAGCGGGCGTTATCTGGCTTCGAATCCCACAGCTTGCCATCTACTGTTGTGACTTTAGGGTGGAGGACGAGAGGCGGACTCTTTCAGCAGACGAAGAAGAAACGAAAAGCTTTATACAATATTTACAGATAGTGGATAATAGCGTACATGTAGCTGTAAGAGCACATCAGACCGACTGGGCGCCTGGTGGCGACTCTCTCTGAGCTAACAATAGGCCGGTTCTTCTTTCAATCCCCTTGGCGATTCCTCGTCGACAGGAACCAGGCGGGCGGGTGCTGACGTCACCCGCGTCGCATTCTTGACGCGTCGCGAAGATGGCCGGAGCAGTTTGAAGTCACCCGGGTCGAATCGATTCGTCGTGGATAAATGGGAGTTCCCGCCGCCTCGATGATAGGCACGTAGTATGGCAGCTCCTGTTGCCTCGATGATGGGCACGTAGTATGGCACAACAGCCATCAAAAGAGCAGAGGCGGTGGCTGTAAGGCATCGCCTGGTAGCCACCCCCACTAAGTCAAACTGACAGAATAAAGTTGTTTCCTCGTCCTCTCACTACTTATACTAAAAATAGCAGATTATTACTTTCATTTGTGTTCCTTGAGGTGCTTCTTTGAAGTTTCACATAAGAATGGTCAAAAATTGTCTGAGCAATTATTACTGCTATACATCCATTCAAAACACCAGTGATCAGGCTATAACCTTATGTATCGCAGTATTCGTTGTGACTACTATGTCATGAAATAAAATGTTGAAACGTAATCGCACCAAAAATGAGCACATTTCTAGCGGTAATGAAAGAGTTAAGTTTTGTGTTGTTTAAGGCTATTCGAGTGTTCAAAACTAACCAATATTAGACTCAATGGATACGCCATTGATAAGCAGTGTGGCCAAAGTTTAATTCCTACGCGGGCAGCCGCAGCCGAGCGTGAATAGACGATAGTCAGCTTCTGCCGGAAGTATGTAATTCGTATCGAAATTAGAAAAGCAAATTTTCGCTTACTTCAGCCTGTTTAGTAAACTGCACCAATAAATAAACACAGTAACAGTAGGAAGAAGCGCAGTGACCCAAACACCCTTCTTGATTGATGTCAGTTATCGACCAATAGCAGCCGTCTATGGTAATCTTGCATATGACAACACATGCACGCCGCTGGCAGCTTTGCAGCGGGTGAGGAGAAGGCCTCGTTTCAAAGAGAGCGTTTGAGAGAAAAGTGACTTCGTGCTTCACTTGTGAGCTCCTCGCGCTACACACGACTGTGAAATTTGGCTGAGATGTTACAGCACCATATGCTATCCCCAGACTGTTTTTTCACGAAGCTCGAGGGGTGGTTCAGGACTTTTTTAGGTTCACATTCAACAAACCTCATTAAATTCAGTGCAGTGGATGCCAAGCGACATTATTTTTCTGTTCCCTTGTATACTGTATATACTCGTGTATAAGCCGCCCCCCTGTATAGCCCGCACCCCCCCCCCCCCCCATTCAGACGCAAAAATTGAAAAAAAAAAAAAACTAGAATGCACCAAAAATCTGCCTAGTCCCACAAAGTGCTACTAGATGGCGCCAGTTATTTTTTTGCACTCGCCGCACATCATTATCATCATCGGCGCGCGACACAACATTTCCGCTGCTTTCGGAGGTGCTACTCCTAAGTGGATGGGCGCGGGCAACCACGAAACAACTCCGATAGAGCGACTGAAGCGAGCATCTCTTCAAGTGTGCGTTTGGATTCTGGACGCATGGCATTCATTGTCAGTGAATACCCTCGCAAAGAGCTTTAGAGTGACGGGGCTATCAAACAGCATGGACAGCACAGAGGACGATCAGCTCTGGAAGCACACCAATGAGGTGACTTCGTCCGACAGTGATTAGCGCGAAAGCGACGATGAATAGTGAAATAAAATGTTCATATCTGTCACCAGTTTTTGAATTATCCGACACAGTAGTAGCAATGGCACTACAGTGTACATGTATAACCCGCACCTGAGCAAAATTTGATGAAAAAAAGCGCGGCTTATACACGAGTACATACGGTACTCTGGTTAGAGCTCCTGAGATAAAGCTTCATTTTAACAGCATTTTATTCTGCATGTTTTCATAGGTCTGCACAAGTAATTGTGATAACTCTCACTGATGGTACAGTAAACTTACGTTAATTCAACCCTGACGGGACCGACGAAACATATCAAATTATCCATCGGGTTGAATTAAACAAGATGCTGAAAACACTAAAACACACCGCTGATTCATTTGTCAGTCAGTATTTTTCCAGTACTAACATGCCTCCGAATCATAAGCACATGCACACTTTCTACGAGACCAAAGTAAAAAACTAACGTAGAAATGACACTAAAGCTTCTAAACAAAGTAGAAATCTAAAGCGCACCCGATTTTTTTAGCATGAGATATGGGCAAGGGGCTCATATGTGTTGCACAATGGCGACCAGTTTTTTAAACTTAGCTTCACTGCGCAATTTTTAAAGTAAGCTTCGTCGCAATAGATGCGTATTATGCAGCAAAAACATACGAACGCCGCGAAGGTGGTTTTAGTATCATGTTTGATTGCACCACGCAGGCAACTTACAGCCCAATTTTCTCAGAAAAAAAAAAAAAGGACTCACTTCAGAACTGGGTGAATACTGTAATCAGACATTGTGAGCTATGGTTAGTGCTTGAAAATCTTCCAAGGGCAGGCCGAAAATGGGCATTTTCACCAATAGATTTTGACGTATGGTCAACACATTCCCTGTTCCCTAAGCTCCGCCGAGACAGATGCTGCCACTAAAGGGGTAACTAGTGGGGTCACCATAGGGGTCAGGCACGTGCCTGTGACTGGTCAAGTGAAGGCCAATTTTAGAATCGAAATAACGAAAGTTTGGGCCCATAGCAATGCACCATCTGGGACCTTCAGCCGGCACCAAAATAGGGAGTTTTAGAATAGGGGCCCCAAACGTTTTGGGGCCCCAAAGAAATAGCATCGACGCCACTGTGCATGCGCGAGACGCTAACTGCGTTTGGGTTTTGCGTTGGGCACGCTATTTCACCGATTTAGCGGGAGCCCCAAAAGCAGCCCCAAAAGCTTTGCGTCAACAAACATGGCGGCACCCATCGAAGCGACGGCTCTCCGAGTACCAAACTCGGCTTGATTCTTGGTAACGCGTGAAGTTTGTAAGCTAGGAGAAGTGACTGCGGTTATCGCTTTCTCTCAACTAACGTGTGTAATGAAGATTGATTCATTAGACGCCGCTGATTCCGAATTCGATTGTCGATTTCATCACTCATAGGCCAAACATGGATTAGCTTGGCTGGTGAAGGCACGTCAAGTTGGTTACTCAAAATTAGGCGCAACAAATCGCTTGCTGCTAATAGAATAACCTCTCAATTGTAATTAAACGTAAAACCACGAAAGTCAAAATTACTCTTCCTATCATAAAATGGTATAGTTTATTTTAATATTTATAATAGTTTTTCTTTGACACCGTAGTGGCGCTGCAAGCGCAAGACGCTATTCGCAAACCCAAAGCCCTATTCTAAAACTCTTCACTCTTGCATGCCCCAACGCTAACACCCGCAAAGCTCTTTGGGGCCCCAAACTTTTGGGGCCCCTATTCTAAAACTCTCTATTAACTGAAAAATCTTAATTAACCTGAGTCGAATTAGTGGAGGTGTACTGCATAAATTCAACTCGTTTCTAAAAAAAGGTGCATAGTTGGAAGATAGCACGGTGTTTGTCTTTTTGTACCTGCGTCCTTGTTTGTGCTATGCTATTAATGTGTTACGATGTCACACTAACAAGTCGGCACTGCAACAGTTGCTAGCTGACAGAACACAGTACAGAAGAAAAGGCACTTACATTTTTCAACTTTTCAGGAGTCATGGCAACCCACGTAACTTGAGCAGGGAGTCTAGAAAAAAGAAAAACAAACATTAATCAGGCAATACTAATTTTTTAAACATAATATACAGCCCTTTTAAGTTATATTGCAAACAATAAAGGGCTGTATTATCTAATGACAAAAAGAAAAAAGGGAGACAGATTACATAATGCTAGCATGTTTGAACGACTGTTATTGTATTCGTGCAAGAGAAACACAAAATAACCACAGCTTGAACACTTGCCCCATCTGATGTTTCCAGTGCACTACCCTCCGTTTGCATTTACCACTGTGACTAAGCAATCCTTACAGACAATACAATCTAATTAAACATGTACATGGACAATGAAGTGAAAATGAACATTTAGTTGCAAAAATTTTGTATGGCTTTAAGGTGAAGCTTACATATAGTACTTGGCTGCAAAGGCAGGGTTGTTAGGTTTGACTACCTAACACCAAATTGCTTATTATACTTCCGGTGCTTGTAAGCTAGAAAAAGTTGGGCTCCTCTTCTGCTTGACTGTTAAGATTCAATATCAAATACCTACAAGTACTATATAATATTCAAGTAATAATTGCATTTTGCAGTCATGTTTTGCACCATAACAGCAGCATGTAGTAAGCTTTTCTTCACATTTCTGTAATATGCGATGTTAAAAAGTAAGATAAAGTCATAATGTGCAGGCTCCTTCAGTGACCCCTTTTCATGGCTTGGCTACTTCCTTGGTTATTTTTTTTTTTACCCTCTGGCTTACTTTAGGGAATTTTATGGATACTTTTTGAGTTACTTGACAGTCCTCACTCATCTAGACGGATGTGTTTGCTGCTGCACCCATGGCAAAACTCAACACAATTACAAGGGGCATTCTAAGTTCAATCAACTTCCACTAATTCAACTTTAGAGCTTGTATGAATTGGCTGATTATCCGGTGGATCAACTACAAAAACCATATTGCCACCCAAACATTGCCATAATATTATTTCCAAAAATAATCTGCAATCACTTGCTAGTGCAAGCCCTTAAATGAAAAAAAGTGAAGTACCACTTGAAGCACACTTTTTCAGCACTGGGCTTGTGTAAGAAACGAGCAATGGTGTTGAGTACAGGTTTTGCTAAGCTCAAACATCTACATCATGAATTTTACACTGTCATCACTACCACTTGTGCAGCAGCAAAACTGTAACTTTTCATAATGCCTTCAGAGCGAGTCGAAGATCAGAATCTTCAGCAGAAGATAACCTATTTTTTGAAAGGAGATGAAATGCCATGCCTCTTTCACAGCAACTTGGGTCACTGGGTATCCGCCGCTCTTCAATGAACCTGATACCAACTTGGGTCACTGTGTATAGGGGCATTCGTTTTGTGCTAAGTAATTACAGTAGGAAGCTTACCGTACCTACTTGTTGGTGACATTTTAGCGACTGAAGTTAGGAAAGTTGCTTCAAAAATGGCCTTCTAAAATGCAGTTTATTATTCAAAAGCTGCACGCAAGCGGCTGAAACTCACTGTACAACGCATAGGCTCCATGAGCATGATGAAAGAACAGTTGTCTTCACATCGAAAGTCTTCACATTGCGATTGTGCCCCCCCCCCCCCCCCCTTCACAGCACAGTGGTCACCAAAAATTTTACATTGTGCTCACAAAATTGATGCCTTTTTATACTTTACAAAACTTATTTTAATGGATTTAAACACTGCAGGTTCAGCAACATCACTAAATGCATTTGATTGGTAGACGTTTCACAAGTATAGCAGTACATTAATTTACCATTTAGAACACACCAGGTGAATAAGATAGATTCACTCTATAGAAAAGCCTAGATATTTGAGCTGCTGAGCTCATTCACACGAATCAGACCAATCAATTCTTCATGGCCGCTTTCAGGTAGATCAAGGGCAGAAGTGTAGTATTTGGCCTGTATAAAACTTGGGTAACAGTCATCACCGTGCTAACAACATGCGGCCAAGCACATTCTGCAGAATTTAGTTCTACCACGAACATCGAGAGCCAGAAAAATTTAGGGATAATGTAGACTAAGTGCTTCCCTGCACGAGGAAAACTAGGTTATTTGTGATCTTTTGAAAATGACAATTCGAAGATAAACACAGAATTTAAGCTGTCATCACCCATTATGTAAATACATTAATAAAGTAAAAGCCCCTATACCCTGCTGGTCAGTTCACTGTTTATGCATCACCTGTACAGATATTAGACAAACATGAAATGTCTAGGTAAATAATTACTGTGCTTTAACTCATATTATATTGTTCCAAAATGCCTATGTTATTTAAAATCCATTTGACCGGCTTCGCATTAAGATGTGGGTTCTCCCCTGCGGCCAGTTGTTTTTTCATCCACTTTAATATGTTTCTAAATTTAAAATAAATAATTTCCCCTATGCTTTCCTGGTTGTCATTGTCTGTTGGCTTCGTGTGGTTGTGACTTATGAAAAACCGGGCCCCTCGGCTCCCCTTCTCATTCATATATATATATATATATATATATATGTATAATATATATAAATATATATTGCAATATACCAATCAGGAATCAGTGTTACCATTTTAGCATTTTGTCACTAGATTTAGCAGCTTTCTATATACATATATAAAGTGAATGTTTCTTAGGATCATCCAGTTTTAAAAGCATACAAAAGGAATGGTCGAAATTGGTATCTTGAAATATAGGTTGTCGAAATTTTTTTCTGGCTGTGGTTTCAACCAGCGTATTTTTCACCTATGACCTTAAAATATTTTTGTGCCAGTCTTCGCATATCTGGTAATCGCTAGCCAAGCTGCCTGCGCCAGATGCTAGCCGACTCAGATGGTGTGCTAGGCTGCACTTCCAGCTTATCTTTCCCCCTTCTTTCTATCCATCACTGATCACTTGCTCAGCTGCTCACTACATGTTTGTTGTGGGCTGACGCAGCAGCGGTGAGCTGGGAATTGGGTTTTTTTCCCCCCTCTCACTTAGGACACTGTCAATGTGGCCACAGCGTATTAAAGGGACACTACAAGCAAATACTAAGTCAACATGGGCTGTTTAAATACGACTCCAGAAACCTCGCAACGCTTGTTTTGTGCCAAGAAAAGATTTAGTTTACGAGAAAATTGCATCTGAAGGGTCCGAATACCATTATCGCAATTACCGCCACCCAACTGGGGAGTGGTGACGTTGCATGCGCCATTAACACCCTTTGCTGCCGTCGGCGCCCAACAGTTGGCGGTACTGTTTCTTGCACAAAACCCAAACGCCCATCCATTGAGATACCCAGCCCAGACAGAGCAGAGGATTTGCCGCTGCAGCTGCATTTGGTCAAGTGGCAAGGACCATTCAGGCATCCCGCAACATCGCATAGAAGTGGAATTCTCTGCTACTTGTAGTTTGTGCGAAATTCGCGAGCCAGCAAACCAGCGCAGCATATGCAATAACGAAACTACTGAAACGCGAAAGCGCATGTAGCGCAGATTCGAGCGAAAACGAAACCTTTCCACCACCCACGTTGTTGTTAAGGGTTCCGTTACTATGAGTTCCTTTTTCTAAAAATTAAATAGAACTGGACAAGTAGCATTTTCTTTCGTCTTACAATGCAATACAATGATGTTTTTACAACGAGTGGTTGAGTACTAGTGACAGAATTTAAATGAGGAGTGCCTTCGTCATTGGGCAACTACTTGAATGTCCCAGGGGAGTCTCCAATTGTGTCCTGTATTTACCTCAATTTCTCAATTACTGAGGCTCTGTTCGCGATAATATTAACGCCTTAGAGATTCTCAAGCACTAATCTATCACTTTAGCTTGACAGTATTTTCCTTTGGTGTCCCTTTAAAGGGTCCCTGAAACAGTTCGGACAAATTTTGGAGACGCGTAGGGTACAGCTAGAGCAAATCATTCTTGCCACAATTTAAGTGAAGCATCTCATATTAAGAGAGCTACGGACGAATACAAGTTACCCTCCTCCCTAGCCTATGCTTTTTCTCCTGAACTCATTCGCCGAGTGATCGGGGCTAAACTCCGCCTTCACTGGCTCTGCGTCATGATGTGAGGTCGCGTCGTCCACTTCCGGCTGTCTTCGAGCCAGCGCGCGAAGCCTCTCCAACCTCTCCGCTAGCCGCCTGGCTGCCGATCCCCAGCGAGAGCTATGCGTTGCGAGCATGTTCGGTATTCCGGTATAACCACAGGCGAGCTGGGCGTTTGGACAGATGGGCGGAGGCGTAAACTAAAGCCCCTCCATACTACTACCACTGTGAATCTGTGATGAAGGAGCTTTAGTGTAGACCTACGTGACCGGCCTGATCGGCCTGCACAGTCCAGCCACCTGGTGGCACAGAGCTCAACCAGCCAAACACAGAGCTGATACTGCTGTAACCAAGTGTAAAACACTTTAAACATTTAAGAAGACGTGTTCAAGACTACGCTTCTGCCAGAAATTTACACCAGCAGCAAAGTCTAATATACTTGGTTACTCCTTCATTAGCTCTGTGTTTGGTTGAGCCAGGTGGCTGCACTGTGCAGTTCGTTCACATTTGCGCCTCAGCTCACACCGTAAAATGCCCAGTCCACTTGCGCTTGCGTTTATCCGAAAACTGGACACGGTAAACTCTATTGTAGTAATCCTTCGGCGTGAAGTGACGGACGCAAACGCGTAGATGCTGGTGCCGATTGGGTACCAACGATCAGCACTGCAGCCATTCCACTTGCATGTTTGCCTTGCAGAGGGACTCGATGTCGCAGCTTGACATATTGTCAGTCGCTACGTTTGCAGCCCACAACGTAACACAGGCGAACCATGGTGGTCGCAAAAAAAAAGATCGGTACCAACACTGACCACGCAGTTCGCGTCAACACGGAGCACGTTGTAACACAAGCAGACGACACTTGCTGTGTGCCGGAAGCGATTTGAGTGTAGTGATAGACTGACCTTGTGCATTCTCTTTCTGTTATTTTCTTTTTTTATAGAAACAAGTTAACTAAAATACGAATTATTACGAACAACATTTGTTCACTATAATGATGTGCAGCCAATGCAGCCAATCAGATAGCTCGCCCTACTGACGTGTTATGGTGAAATCGCGTCAAATAGTGGGGGGCGGCTGAAAATTCAGCCGAGTGGCGTGATGCAATTGGTAGCGATGTGCCTTTTTAAAACCTTATAGTAACTTACACGCTTTACGTGGAGCACTTAGATGTGTCAATTAACGATCAGAAGGACTACCCTAACGACTCAGAACGTCGGTACAATATTGTCAAAATCGTTTCAGGGTCCCTTTAATTGTGACCTTAGGCAAGATACAGTAGAATCCCGCTGTTATGTTCCCGGGTGCTGCGTTTTACCGGCTTTTACATCGTTTTCGGCCGGTCCCGGCATAGCTCCCATAGAACATAATGCGTTGGTAACCCCGCTGTTACGTCGCAATGGTGGGAACGTTACCGCATCATACGTTGCGAACTGCCACCCCGCACCAGCCTGAGTGGCCATTTTGACTTTTCATGTCACTTGGCTTGGTTGCTTGACGATAGCATTGGCCGCCCAAAGTGCCGGGGGTGACACTTATGACGTATTTTCGGTTTCCGCCAGCAAAAGCATGGTCCTTGAGATCCGTATTTGCTATCTAAAGATGGTGTCTATGACGCGTTGTGGCCCTAAAATTGGTTTTGGCTCATAGATGTTCCGTATAAAGGGCAATAACGCCGTCGCCGCGTGCCGTATGCTATATGTGCGAGTGAAAGCGTGCGAGGGGAGCTAACGACCGCGTCTAAATCTCGCGCGCGAAAGAAAGAAAAGCAGGGAGGAACCGCGCCTTCTTCAGTTGCGCTCGAGGCACCGGCGAGGAAACGAGGGGGCAGGGATAGCGGGCAGCGTTGTGCTCTGGCATCAACTGCGTACTGCGCGGCGGCGTGCAGTCGCGTGGGCTGTATCTTGAAAGCGATCTGTGTTAGGGGCAGAGTCCACGCAGTGTGCGTCGGCGGCTCGTAGCTTTGTGCGTGCGTGTGTTCTCGGTGCTCAGTTTGCGTTGAAGCGATAGACAACAGCACGAAGGTCACTTCGCTCGGTTCTGCAGCGGCGCTTAATTTCCTCACGCCAGCGTTTGACAGCGCGCATCCGCGCTCATCGAGTGTGATGTGTTCTTCATGTTTGCCTGTGGGCGCTGACACGATGCTTGTTAAGTTTACAAGTTTATACAGACGATAAAACTACTATTCTTACTTTGTATAGTTGTCTACTAATTTGCTATCGCAATCGATACTTCGGCTGTCGGGCGAAACTACGACCTTTTTTTCACCCGTAAGAATTAAAATAATATTGTGTGCAGTTCAACACTGCTCCCCATTTCTCAATTTTTCCTGTTTTCTGGTTCTTGCGTTTCCCAACTCTTACGTTTTTTTTGGTTTTTTTCGGTCCCGTGAAAAACATATCAGCGGGGTTGTACTGTAATTGGCACTTTTGAGCTGGCACAATCAGTCCACATGCTGCACCCAAAAGAAGCAAGCACGCGAGCCCACAGCATTTAAGAGAGATGGCAGCTTGATAAGGACACTTGCTTATGCTCAGTTTGCTTATGCTTATGCTCAGTTGCACACTTACGCCGCTCAGTTTCCAATGAAGAGATAGACCACACGAACCTTCGCTCGCTGGTGCGGCCGTGTTTCCCCACACCCCCGTTTTGACAGTGGTTGTCTGCGGTCATCGAGTCTATTCATGTTTGCTTGTGCGCGTTGACACCACGCTTGTTAATTCAGTTAGTAAGCGAATGTGTCAAATTTATGCAGCCGATAAAACTATTATCCCTACTCCTTATAGCTCTCTACTAATTTGCTATCGCAATTGATGCTTCGCCTTTCGGGCGATACTGAGACATTTTTTTTAATTATTACTTTGTCTGCTTCATGTGAAGATCGTGGGTACTTGGACATTAACCTTTCAACGTTCAAAAATTTAAACGGATGCAAAACTCCCAGTCGCACACTTCGATTCTCGGGTATGCACGGCTGCTTGGTCTACATGTTTTGCATACGAGCAGGGCTTGAAAATCGTTGTTTTGGTTATAGTGCGGTACCGCTTATAGTGCAGTTATTCACGACTCTGGCGACTTACGTTATAAGCGGTCTATACTGTATAGAAAGAGAGAAAAAGTGTGGGGGTGTGGCTTGCAAAGCAACACTCCCGCCAGCTGAGTAACCACCTCGTCCTTCTCTTCGGCTTTATAAATAAATGGTCCAGGAGGGCTGGCGCGGTGGCACCTGCTGGTCTGTTGCTGAATAAGCGTTTGGGACAGCAGATGAGCTGCTACCCCATCGGCTGCTGTACATGACGCAGTGGGCTGCTGAGTGCTCATGAGCACAACTTGACATCTAAAAGCCAGGCACGCAGAAGCGGCAGTTCATTGACCGTGGTGCAGAGCCACTGACCCGAGCTCTATGCGGACAACCCCTGCTGTACGACACAACCGTTCCACGACGTTCCCGACATGCCGGCAGCTGCTACCTAATGAATTGTAGGCTGCATGCTACCCTTTGTCACTTCTCACCTTTCCGCCACGTACCGCATGAAATGTACTGTGAGGAACTGTCACGTGTATGTTTTGTTATGTCTGTGTACAATCAGTGTGCCTTAAAGGAAGAGTCTATCATGTGTGCGTACTTCAGCGAGCTGCCACTCTAGTTTCTTTCTGTAATGGTCTCGAACCTATTCTATCACACGAGTGTAACTTATCACCTTTGTCTTTTCGTCAGTACGCTGCAACTATGTCTCTCTTTCACAAGTTCTTTCCCTATCCACTTAACTGCGCACCTTACATTATCCCTGCAGCTCACATATCTTATCACGCTGGCTATGCGCACTACAACTTACTCACCCACATGCCTGTACTAAAGCTTTTTCTACTTCATTTTTTCCCCAGAGCAGCCAAAGACTGGAATGGCCTTTCCCACAACATCGCTACTATCACCTGCCTATCAAGCTTCATGCAAAGCGTAACAAGTGCACATTCACACTGAATCATTGTGACAATTAGACCTTCTTCTGTACAAACCCAACCCTTATTTAATACCACCACGGGGGTTTTTAATGAAATAAAAATGAATCGATGAATAGTGTTGCTTGTTCTTGCCTCTAAACATTCACAAACGCCACCAATCTCAGAGTCTGTGTGGAGCACAAAACCTTGCAATAATTGCCCAGCACTGTTGTTGTGCAACAGCGCAGTGCTTGCTCACGGAACTCGTAAATGCAAATTGCTTCAGTGATATGGGTTCGAATTCCAATGGTGGCAGTTGTGGACAAAGTTTCCTTTTTCTTCGCCCTATGGCGATGGTGATGAGACAGCCTTATGACTGCAGAAACACGTCGACGATGACATTGGTAGCCATCAGCATGGTGGAATGGATGGACAGACAAGACAAGCCCAGTTTTGAGCACTTAACTGCTGTGACAGTAAAATTCATCGAAACGGCTGAGGACCCCATCAAAAAATAGTTACAGGTAATTACTAAGAAGCTTGTCTTTCACAGTTGTCTACAAAGTGAACCAGTCAGAATCATAGGTGTGCACATAAGGAGGAAACAGCTTTTCCAAAGCCTGCTGAAGGGCAAGCAGATTTGCCTCAAAACACAATTCAAGTCAGTGTAATGTGCATTGGTAAAGCTAAGGGAAACAGATAATAAACAAACATTTCCTATTACCTAATTTCTAATTAAATATTTTTGAATAGTAGCTCCATTTGAAAGCACTCAGCACTGCCTGGAGGTTAGGCCCCCAATGATGTTTGAATAAACTGGGGTTTTACGTGCCAAAACCATGATTTGATTATGAGGCACGCCATAGTGGGAGACTCTCAAATAATTTTGACCACCAGGGGATGTTTAACGTGCACCCAATGCACCGGGCACGGGCGTTTTTGCATTTCGCCCCCATCGAAATGCAGCTACCGTGGCGAGGATTCGAGCCCAATCGTGCTTAGCAGCACAACACCATAGCCACTAAGCCACCGCGGCAGGCGGCACACATAATAATGTTTCTGCACAGACTTGCAATCGGGATATTTACTGGACGACACTCAAAAGAACTGAAAACTGAACCTGGCAACGTTCAACATGTGCACCCTCTCGAGTGAGGCTAGCTTAGCACGGCTGTTTGAGGAGTGCCTGGGACATTATTGGCCTTAGTCAGGTCAGAACTGGTGAGGCTTAAGTCGACCAGTAACGCACCAACAACAGTTCAGAGCTCTAGCTTTAGTCCAAAAAGTACCGGAAACAACCATTGCAAACGAGTTTAGTGGGCTTATTACACGCCTAAGTGCAGCAGTAAACACACCTGAATACAGTAACTCTGTCAACGAAGTCAAAGCATCAATCAATTTTTATATCAGTAACAATCATCATGACCTAGATCAACTGTTTTCACTAGAAGAATTAAAGAAAGCACTTGTATCGTGTCGCCAGAGCACTTGTATAGTGGACCTGATGGGGTCACATATGCTGCCCTGAAAAACCTGGGTCCTGTAACCACAAATACTTTATTAAAATTACTGAATGATGCGTGGATATCGGAATGTCTTTTTCCTTCCTGGAAAATTGCACGAGCGGTTCTGTTACTAAACTGGGTAAAACTCCTTTATCGTTAGATTCTTTCCACCCTGTCAGCCTGACAAGTTGCCTTTGTAAACTTATGGAAAAGATGATTGATGCTAGGCTTCAGTAGTGGACAGAATGCACCAACGCACTGCCCGACGCACGAATGCACCAACGCACCAACGCATGGCGGGCTTCCGCAGGCCCCAGTGTACGATGAATGCGATTTTATATCTTGTTACATATGTGGATCATGAGAGAGCTGTGGAAGTATCACCATTGCAGTGTTTCTAGACATAAAGCGTGCATTTGACACAGCCAGCCACACTCACGTACTGCATGGGTTAATCCAGTTGGGCATAGTTAGCCGAACACTGAGATGTATTGCGGAATTCTTAAGAGACAGGAAAATCTATATTGAAACTGCTGATGGCAAAAATACAGAGCATAAAGTGAATCAAGGCGTTCCACAAGGTAGTGTACTCAGTCCACTTCTATTTAACTGTGTTATGGCTGAATTACCCCATATCTTGCCTGCTACCTTGAATTATTCACTATATGCAGACGACTTGTGCATATGGGCATCTGACTCAAGTACTCAAGCTGTTCAGCAAAAGTTACAAGCTGGCTTAACAATAATTAATGATTTTTTTAAAAGTAGAGGTATGATTATTTCACTTGAGAAAACTGCTGTACTTGTGTTTACAAGGAAATGCCTCAAGAGATTCCAGCTCCTGCTAGACTCTCAGCATTTGCAACTTGTGCGAAAACGCAAGTTCTTGGGTATTATTATAGACAGACGGCTATCATGGGCTCCCCAAATAAAAGCATTAGAGGAGAAAGTCAACTACCTAATCAACATTCTTCGTCGATTTGTTGGAGTGAGATTGGGTAGTTCAACCTCTTCTTTATTACGCATTCACTCGGTGATGATTAGACAATGAATAGCATACTCTGCTCCTGTGCTACACGGCATATCCCGTAATCTAGAGGAAACAATTCAAAGATTAATGGCCAGAAGCCTTTGCATATGTCTTGACGTTTCCCGTGCATCTGCCAGTGGTTTGGTAATTGCTGAATCCCGCCAACCAACTTTTCATGCACTAAGATTTACGGAAACTTGCAGTCATTTTTTTCGTTTAGCAACGCAACAAGCTAATCATCCACTATGCCAAGACCTTCAGGATAGAACCGCTGCACGCATACATGAAGAAATATGGCGGTGCAAAAACTTACTACCTGCTTACAAATACTGGCCTGCAAGCACAAGTCATCCCCCATGGCAACTTGCAATTCCAGAAATAGTCACTTCAATTCCTGGAGTACATCGTAAATGTGATATGCCCGTAGTTGCGATAAAGCAGTTAACTTTATCACATCTTTACACTACGGTAAGTACGTAGATAGCATTCACGTATATACCGATGAATCATGCTGGAAACAAAGCTCTACATCAGCGTTTTATATACCTGCATACCAAGAGAAAAAAGTTTGTAAGCTTTGCCAATTTACAATGTCTACAACGGCATAACTTTACGCAATACTTTCTGCTTTACGTTACATATGTCAGCAGTCAGGACCTCTTCGCTGGGTAGTTCTGAGTGACTCGCAAGCCTCACTGCCGAGCTTAAATGAAATCGGCTTAATAAAAACAAACAGCCCATTGACATATAAAATACAGAAGACGTATACCATAGCAAAAGATCTACAACACGACATAACTTTCCAGTGGATTCCAAGTCACTGTGAAATCATAGGATATGTAAGAGCTGATCACATGGCACGTGCAGCGCATCAACAGAATGAATTATCCATAGTTCCTTTAGCAACGAGTGATGCACGATGTTTATTGAACAAACAATGCGGTAGATTGTTCAAGAAAACTTGGTTCATAAATGACGCGCAGAACTCTCAATTATATAATATTGACCCTGGAATTGAATTCAATATTCAGTTTAAAATTAGCCTATCTGTTGAAACAACAGTTCATAGGCTTCAACTAGGCACTGCCTATACTAAAACCTTCCTGTGTAGGATAAGAAAAACTAAGAGTGCTACATGCTCATGTGAAGAGGCTGAAGAAGACATGGAACACCTTCTACACTAAAAAACATGATGCTCCCCCGTAAGAAGCTTTATGAAAAACTAAATGACTTGGATAGACGGCCACTATCTTTAGGAAAAAATTTTGGGTCCCATGGCCAACAGAAAAACTTCAAAACATCGCTGCGCGAGCCTTAGTACAATTCTTGGAGGAATCAAAAATATCACAAAAATACCAAGTCAGATAACAGTTATTGCTCGCATTGTTATTATTAACAGGCACTCTTGATTACATGTTTATTGTGTCATGTTCATGTAACATTTGTTTCTGCGTACAAGACTGTTGTATTTAGAGCACGGCATTCAAGAGGGACCTAATTCGCAAGTGCCCAACATCTTCTGAGTGAACATCTTGGTTTTGTTAACATTTATGCTTTGTGAACTCATGTGTTGCGTGTGAATACTTCGGTTTTGTGACTGTTTCTGACTGTGACTATGACAGAAGAGTTTTATAACTCTTCTATTGTGCGAACATTTATTTATATTGCAGTTAAGACTTAGTACGTCAATGTTCATCCATGTGTTTATTAGTCCAATTTTGTGATTGTTGACAACCTTCCGACAACAACTATCATGTAAGAGAAGAGGAGTAGCCGGCGCCACATATAGGCGCCAACCTCTCCTTAAATACATTTAATGGGTGCTTTAATGTATTTACCATTTAATGGTAAATACATATAATGGGTAAAAAAAAATGGGTGCCAAGAGAAGGGAAGCGCAGTCGATGACGGCAGAAAACTAGGTGGGGTGTTGAAATTAGGAAATTTGCAGGTGGAAATCAGCTAGCTCAAGACAGGGGTAATTGGAGATCACAGGGCTCGAGAGGCCTTCGTCCTGCAGTGGACATAAAAATAGGCTGATGCTGATGATGATGATGATGACTCAAAAGAAAAGAAGCTACAGTAAGAAAACATGGTATAAGGTTGCCCTCAAAACAGTAGTATTTGTTCACTTAGATTTCTAAAACATACATAAAGCACAAACCTGCATTTGTTGTAGGCAGGACCAAGCAATGTGCGTAGACAATACTCAACTTCTTCATAGAGCTTGCAGGCTGGCGATAAACCTTCCTGAATCTTGCTGAGTAGTGCAATATCTAAAATAAATGAAACAGCACAGTTTTGACATCACATCAAGGTTGATGACCCAGCAGGTACACTGCAATTTACCTAAAACAGCAATTTACCTAAAACAGTTACACAGTTACACGAGGTCAGAGTACCGAAAAGAAGGATGGCGTCCAGCACTACCCCAAAATCAAAGTACAAGATTTACAATTATGTAACTCTTAGAACAAGTTATATCACAGCTGGAAGGACACTTCAAATGACGCTAAACTACCATTGCGAAGGTTAGTTGCAAAGGGTTGGCAAGTCACACAAATGAAATTTGTAGTTTTTTTTTTTTTTTTTTATGCAGAACTGCAAGTAGCATTTTTTAAAAGCTATGGTGAGATTAAAGAGACACTAAAGGCAAAAATTGATAGCTTGAGCTAAATTGATAGATTATTGTTCTGAAGAACAAATACAATATTAGTTACTGAAACCACATTTATAAATTTAGCTCAAGACTCTGATAGAACCACTACCTTGTATATATCATGTAAATACCATTTTCTTCTTATTTTCATCATCATGAAGCCCACCTTCGTCACCGTCTCCTGATTCCTATGGTGAAGACCCACCTCACCCAGTTGTGGTCGTATAAATATGGACTCATAATGGTGACACCAAATACCAAGACTGCAGTTCTGCAGCATCTGCCATAACTAAGTAATAAAGGAAAGTATATGTTTCGAGAAAAATATCCTACCATATAAAATTTTACACACTGAATTTGCAGGCACACCTCTGCATCCCAAGAGCAGTAGGCCCCTTCAAATCTACACATCGTATAAACCGTAATATAAGTCGAGATATAAATTTTTTTTTAATCAGGCTAATGTCACCCCTCATCTTATATAGCAGTCTTTAGCAGAATGCGAGTCATCGTCCGGCAACCTACAGCATGCATGTCGGCGAACGCATAGCCAAAGAATGCATAGCCATATCGAAATGCGATTGCTGGTAGTATTTTATTTATTTTTTCTAATCATGTGACTTCTTGTGTGCGCTCGTCTCATCGCACTCGTGTGTGATTTTGTCTGGTGAACGATGAGTAGTGGCATGCTACAGATTTCAGAGGCACTGAAAATGAAAGCAGCAGAATTTGTTGAAGTGAACGGCAAAATGGCCGCTCAGCACTAGTTAGGCGTTTCTGAGACAAGCGTGCAATATTGGCAGGCAGAAAAAGGAAAACTGTCGGTGTGCAACCCACGTAAGACGACATTAGCGGTGTTATACAGAGGTCGTATGATGGGACCGATGCACTGTGGGAGGCGGCCAGCAACAAACGGTCGTCTTCTGACAACACTTCTGCAAGTTCGGTTGAATGAGACAAAAAAGGCCGTGTTTAACTAATATAGCATACATCTTGTTCCTGCTAGGCCTTAGTCTCTTTTCTTACTGCTTTAATGCTTACCCTGTTCTTTACTGCTTCTTTAGTTATTCCAATGCTACAATTTCAAATACCACTTACTTTTCACTCAATCAAATTTTAACACTTCATTCAATACGGCCTGATCTCCAGGGCTTGACCCTTTCCCACCCTGGCATTTATTTATTCATTTCTCTGTTGCTTGCAAGAGTTAGCTCATTTCCTGACTTTACATCTGACCCTCTCAACTTCAACTGTGGCCTCCACAATTATAATGGTTAGGTTCTCGCACATTTCTTCTATCCTACCCTCATCCTCCTGTTTTTAAAGCCCCATATTTGTTATCAAACAGCCTTTATTACTCTCTGTTTCCCCCGAATCAATTTTCCCTTTACAAATAAAGTCAAACCTTGAACTTAACTGTGATCACTGCACTTATCTCAACCTAATGCCTCTACATCTGGCACAATGCGAAGATACACAGTAGAGTCCGTTCTATTTCTCGTTACCCTGTTTGGACTTTTTTCATGTCCACATCTGATTATTGCATCGGCATTTCTCTTGAAGCTCTCACAACAGCCAAGGTCCTTAACACCAAAAGCCTCTCAACATTTACTAAATCTTTCATTTGTGTGGGGAATGTTACTTTAAGACTTACTAAATGCGGTTACAAGAACAGTGCCCTACAAACTTTTTATTTACATAAACTGCACATGTACCTAAGGACAAAATAGAAAGTGAAAAAAAAAATGGGATGCTTACGGTCCGAGTCGGCATAGTCAAGGCAAAGCTCCTCATTGCGGAAGAACATGGACTGCAAGAGGTTCACCAAAATAAGCTTTTCCTCAGTTATCATTGTATAGTTGCTTCTTTGTCGTCGTCTATCCACCAGCTTCCTTAGGCGCCCTTAAATAACAACAGCAGAAACACCACACAACCAGATTTTTAAAACGTACAGCATCCACTCCAAGGAAACCCTCATCCCCCATTTTTTCTCTGCATTTTGAATACATTTTCACTAACCCTGAGGCATGCTCCTTACTGCAGTGAACTAGTTGCTATATGTCCTAGACTTATCACAAGATTCATTTATCTGTTAATCGTTGCGTGTGTCTAATTCATATGCCCTGCCATGGTACTGCCTCGGGACTATTATTAAATGTTGTTTACTATTGCAGTAGTTTCCATTAAAAAATGTTATGCAGATCCCCCGACATGTGGAATTAATTTTACGGGGAGAGTTGCTAATGACATACAGATGCTTTATTTTATTGCTTTTACTTGGTCTCTGTTAAATGTTCTGTCACGCTTCACCTGTATTCTGTTATGTTTTTTACTTATATCTTTCACTTGCACTGTTATCATCAAGTATCACATTTCTTGATGGGAGCTTGTTTTTCCGCTCAGCCTGTCAGCGTTGTCAAGTGGCAACACCGACACCAACATGCAGAGAGAGATTCAGTTTGCCACTGACCCCATTCATTTAGATGGACAGACAGAAAAATAAATAAATAAGTAAATAAACAAACAAATAAATATGCACTTTGTACTACATATAAAATCACGCCTCAGATACAACATTATATTTTTGTTTCTAGCACTCCGGATTGACTGCAAAGCATATCTGAAAAGAAGTCAGATGTTATGTTACATTCTGCATTCCTTACATCCAAGATGCAAAGTGTGAACAACATGGCTCAATAGTGGTGCAAGAATGTAGCTCGTCTTCAGATTCAAATTTATTTCAGGAGATTGCATGAAATTTACAAAGTTTACATATGCAGTAGGGTTACATACACAAAGTTACGAAGTTACATATACAGTTAGTGAGGCCCTGTCTGTTATCTAACACTGTAGCATTTGCTTAGGGGGCATTATTGTAGGAAGTGTACTACAGGAAGGTACAAGAGGCGTGCCATCAAATAAAGCATTCAGACTCAAAACGCTGAAATGTCTATTTTTAAGCTGTAACAGATGTTTAGACCAAGGCACCCAATTACTGAGGACAGCACAAACTATGACACAACTAAAGTGAAATGACAAAATATGTCAAGGGAGGCAACAGCACATGCAAAACTAAGCTGCCAACTATAATCCCACTCTGAATTCGTAAAGTAAACGAGAAGTATGGCACTGACAGCAAAATGTGAGAAACACGTGGCTAGAATACAATGCAAAAATGAAATATTACCGCATAAATGGCGCAACAGTGACTCAAAAAATTCATTTTCACCAAAAGAAGTGAACACGCTACATGGGGGGCTCCTCACAGGCTATGAGGATGATTTATTCAGCAGATATGATGGGTAGAATGAATGGATGGACAGCTTTGGGGCACCCATATTACTCGTATACACATAACTTGCTTTTGCTTTTCCAAAGGGCCCCCTCACCAGGTCTGGTCATTTTGAGCTGACAAGGGCAGTGCACACAATCTGCGCTAACAATCGTGTCTTCTAAGTATTACATTCCTACGCGCCGCGGAAAAGAGCTCAAATTTCAAACCTAACTCAGTTTGCCCTTCTCCTCATGGGCGCCGCGCTAACAGCCGGAGAGTCGACGTATTCACACAAGTGTGCCTACGTACATGGCAGTGCTGTGACATCACTCACAGTGACACGTGACTTGGAGAATTATACAAGGCAACATCAGTTATTTGTTTAATCTGTTGCTTCAATAGACCAAAAAGTTTAGAGAAATAATAAACATGCAAACCGAATGTCTGCGTGTTTTTGTTTTACCTCGCACCGTAATAAGAGAGATGTACTTCTGTTCTGCCTGCTTGTTCCCAAGCTTGCACGCAGAGAACGAAACTGTCACTTTCTACCGTGCTCCAGCGATGTGATCATGCTCTTTAATCCTCTCGCTTATGCCTCAGTGCTCATAACTGGCACTGACTTATACCACTAATCAGGTGTTCTCGTGCAGAGCGCGCAAAACTGTCCGCCGTGTGAAACAACACAAATGCAACAGGTCACGCGCGAGACCGTCACCGGACGGGCGCCACTAAGCAAAAACACGAGAGAAAAAAAAAATAAGGCAGGGCCCGTGACGTATTCATCACGCGATCCTCCGGTTCCGGTATGGGAGAACGCAGGAAAGGAATTTCGCTTGCGGGGGCTAGACGGGGAAAGTGGAGAGAGTGTCTATGTTGGTGGTGACGCTCGCATCTTAAAATCATGGGTTCGCAGCACCTCAAATATTTCTATCTCTGCTATTAATGAACTAATTTGAAAAATTCTTACTGTAGAACACTCCGTAGAAGGCACGTAATAACTTCCAGCACATAACAAAAACTTGCTATGTGGCCTGGCGAGGGGCCTTTTAACTAGATTAGTAATGTATTATTTTTAATTACGAGAACTCACAAAGACAGCTCCCACATAACTTGGTAGCCATGTTACCTATATTTATTACAGTGTTATATCGAACACCTGGTACTGCCGTCTCAAACATGCCAGAAAGTAGAATAGCTACTAATGCATATATGCAGTACAGTATAGACCACTTATAACGTAACCGCTTATAGTGCAGGACCGGATATAGTGCGGTCTTTACAGACTCCCGTTAATTTTCCCATAGCACTCCATCTATAAACGTATCGCTTATAGTGCAGTTGCGGGAAACGAAATACCGGTTACAGTGCGGTTGCCTGGGAGTACGGAAGTCAGCGGAGACGGCGAACGCTCCCCTCAAACGGCCCAAGGAGTGCTCGAGGAAGAAAGAGAGACGAAGTGGAGGAGAAGGGCACGTGGTGCGAACGAACAGCCAGTGAGGCTGAAACCAGAATCTTGAGTGCGAGTCGTTAAATATCACGGCGCGCATAGCGAGCGAGGGCCACGAAACTGCCAACGCCATCCAACGTTCGCTTCACGATAATGGCAGTAAACGAAACTTCAGGGAGCGGGCGGCGCCGGCACAGCACGGCGAAGGGCGCACGCGGAGACCGTGGAATGCGAGGGAGGAGGGCGGCAGGGAAGCGGATTTCGCCTCGGCAACTCCGCTGCTTCGGTGGCTCCCCTCGCCCTCCCTCGTAGCTCCCTCACTTTCGACTGTCACCGTGCGCGCCCGCCGCCGTGCAGGCGCCACCCCTCCAGCCGGCTCGGCGCCAGCTCCCCGAAGTTTAGTTTTCTGCCGTTATCGGGAAGCGGGCGTTTGCCAGCGTGGGCAGTTTCGTTGACCAACCTAGGACAGCGCCGCTGCTTGCCTCTGCGCCGTAGCCGCAGCATGCAAGTCAACACGTGACTTGAAAGTAGAGGAAGCATAAAGGAGAAAGAAGGGCTCACTGCCATTTTCTACGGGTGGCTACGGTAGCGTGGCTGAGACGTCGGCACGTCGTGCATGTTCCAGCGCAACGCAGAATCGGCGACCTTGCCATTTGAGTGAGAGTGAAATCTCCGCCGCATTTTTTTTTTTTCCCTTTTTTTTTCGCACGCGACATTGAGGGGTCTCTCCTAAGTTCTCCCAAGTTTTGGCGGTGCCGGAGCAATGCCTGTCAGAGGCGCCACTGCATGATTTGGTTCGAATTAACGAGATTCGACTGCAAATTGAATGCAAACGTTCTAGCTGCATTCCTCAACTGTCGCATACACGTGGCGGCTCGCTGCACATGTTTTGCATATGTGCAGGCCTTAAAAATTGTTGCTTTGGTTATAGTGCGGTACCGCTTATAGTACGGATAGTCGCGACTCCGGCGACTTACGTTACAAGCGGTCTACACTGTACTAGACAGTACCCAAAAAAAAACACGTATAGGAAAAATGCCCAGTACCATATCCAATAGATCTACTGAGCTGCTGTAGCAACCTTCTTGTTTATGCATGTGACTGACCAAACTTATTGACAGTGTGCAGCAAGAAAATTTACAAAAAGTAGAAGTGGGAGGATTACAAAATGCAATAAGTTACAAAATATAAAACACTATGCAGATAGTTATGGCAATACACGAACACGTTAAGGAGAGGAGGTGAATTCACACCTGTTATTAGGCTACTTAATAAGCAGTTTTTGAACTGTTGTCTGCAGACTATAGGGGCTCTTAAAGGAGTTCAAAGTGGTATTCAGGGACTGCTTTAGAGATTCATCACTCGTCAGCATCATCTGTCATAAAAGTGAAAGAGATTGCTGACAAGGCATTTTCAACAATCTATAAGTATGAAGCCACATTTTCCACATTAATCCATATAAAATTGAATTGTGTAAAAGAGGGTCCCTGGTGAAATGGACTTGCAACTTGTACTGCCATCAACTATACTCGTCCTCAAGCTGTTGTTTCTAACATGTAATACCACTTCTACAATTGACAGCACACTGTGGGCAACATTTCAAGCACATAACATAACTGTGGCAGTTGTAAATTTAACATGTTGTCGTCATGTCCATAGCTTGATGTATGCTTCTCAGTGCATGTTTTTGCTTAGAAAAGAAAATTCACTAGTTCACACTGATCTTCGGAAGACCCTAGAACGAATCAAGAGGTCAGCTATAAGTCTGAGAACCAGGGCCCGTATTCACAAAAAAAGGATTTATGCTAGAGCAGATGCTAGCCAATCGTGATATTGGACATATTATTAGTGAAAGCAGTCGAATAATGGCAAACAGCCCTTGCGAATGAGAACCTTTGTCAATTCAGCCCCTTGTTCTCAACCAAATGTCATGCTTTCACCACAGCATTCTGCCACCACCTAAAGGTTACAAGCTTTGCCCACCTAGCACTTTGTCTACGCCGCCTGCCTTTGAAACAGCCTGGCGTCCTATGTGACGGCAGCACAGCCGAGTCAAAAACGTTGCAGTGATCATCCTTGTGTCAAAGTCTGGGCAGTGGAGAAGGCTTGAGAGAACTTCAATTGCCCCATAGTCCTTGACCCTTGTCACCATGGCAACATGGAAGGATGCTTCAAGAGAACAGCAGCCTATTAAGCTTCAGACAGTAACAATGAGTAACATACAGAAAAATTACGTGCACCATAACAGTCCTCATGCAACACTACTTCTTGGATAACCTATCTAGGATACTGAACTCAGTCTTAGCAACTAAAATAAAAGCTAATGTAAGGCATTAAGTCCAGCTTGTAGATGGAATTTTAATAGTCTTGTTTTGTTGCTGCTTACAACAGTGTTACCCCTGATAAAGAGCAGTTCAGATATTTTACAACTTTTTCTGACGTTCTGTCAGTATTGAAAGGGTTAAATACAGATGAAACCGCTTATTTATACAGGGTGTCCCAGCTAATGTTAACCATGCTGTTAAAAAAAATGGTCCAATGCCCGGTTATGAGACCTACAGTGTTCGGATCGTCAGTCCTCTTCCACCACTGTGATAAATTTTGAGTACTAAATACTTAGCTAATTAAAGAAGATTAATTATTCAGCTTTTTAATTTTTGAATTAAAGGCATGACTTCCAATGAAAAAGCTGCTATTGCATCCTAAAACATCCCATTCAGTCATTTTCAGTGCGACACATCTTGTGTAATTATTTTTTATGTACTTTACTCGCAGCACATGCAATACGAAAATAGCTACGTGACTGAGTGCCCGAACCTGGCAACACTAGTGGCCCCAAAAGTGTTTTCAATTAACTAACCTCACTCACTGCCTGACTCGACAAACTGGAACTATCACACCGAACACACACAGCGAGCAATCAGCGAAAGCCAAGACCAATATCAACAGCTTGCCATTTCCAGGTAGTTGCCAAGTCAGGCAATGAGTAGAGTTGGTTCCTTATAGACTTCCAGAAAAAAAGTACAGCTTAGACCACTTACAACGTAACTGCTTCGAGTAGTCCAGAACTGGCTATAGCACAGTTTTATCTGACTTCCGCTTACCCTCCCATAGAACTCCACGTATACGCAAACTGCTTATAGTGCAGCCACACAAGACGAAATACCGGTAAACCGAAATAGCGTGATTTCAATTTGTCGGCAAACATCTGGTGGACCTCTTAGTGCCCTTCACTCGTTAGCCATTTAGACATTAATGACTAATTGTAACTGACGACCGCAAACGTTGATTTTCCTTGAAAAGGTGTCCGAATTTGTGTTGTAATATCAAGCTGCACGCCATTCAGCCCTAAAAATGCTGTTCATGCATTACGATCACAAAAATAGGTGTATGCAAGTGTGATATCAAACAGATAGAAACATATGCACTTAACGGCGAAAAACTTCTGTCTATATCAGAGAAGCCACACACTGCCCCAAGTGAAAAAGAATTAAACAGCAGATCTTACCGCCTATGAATGCGGCCTATAAGTGCTTCTAGGTCGGACTTTCAAGAGAAGTATGGAAATCTGCAAGCTTGCCATGTTCTGGTGATCGAGGTGTAGCTGCAGGACGGCGATTGTGGATAGATGGTAACCGATCAACTTATTTTTATCCTTTTGAACTCTGTACTTCTCACCAAATTTAAGTGCTCCAAGCTTGATGTTATAGTTCAGCAGAAATCCGCTAAGCTGCATCACCTGTCAGAACTTGTGTTGTCAAAAATGTAACTGGTTACACGTAATTGCTAACCGAAAGAGTAATTACAGTGAGCATAACCAAGTAATCAAAGTATTAGTTAAATTACAAAATTACCAAAACATGTAACTGATTACAATAATTAACTACATGTTATTTGTTATGTAAATGTCTGGTTCCTTGAAACTGGTTTTGGGGCCACTAGCATCACGCGGATCTTTTTGGATTTTGTGCTCTACGAGTAAAGTGTGCAAAAAATGAACGGGCTGTTTTAAGATGCAGTAACAGCTTTCCTTGAAGTCACACGCTTAATTCAAAAAATTTGTTCATTATTATTGTCAAATTAGCCAGATGATTAGCACACAAAAATTATCCGGGCAACAGAAGAAGACTGATCACCAAACCCTGTAGGTCTCGCAACTGTATATTGTACCGGGATTTTTTTAACAGTTTGGCTAACGTTAGCTGGGACACCCTGTGGACTGGTTGCATGGTGGCCTACACTTGACGCCATCTGTTTATTTCGTATACTTATGTACTTTTTTTTTTGTGCATAGAAAACCTAGAACAGTTTTATATATATATATATATATATATATTTCATTTTTTTAGAAATATAGATGACACAAAATTTAGAGGATACTAATGGTGCTTCATAGTGTATGCGTAGTACAGCCTACAGTGTGACTTGTCTTTTCTAAGGTCCTCTTCACATACACAAGGTGTCTTGTGTCCCCCTAATTCTAAAACTTCTAACTATTGAAATCTCACATTTACCTCAGTGTGCACACCTTATAAAAAATAAAAAATAAAAGAAAAAAATGTAGGGGCACGCAAATATTCTAATCGAATAATCACTATTCGTAAATGCGAATATTTTTCGAATACTTTTCAAATATTTCTAAATATCAACTTCGCCCAAATAAACATAGATTTGAGCAAAATTACAGTAAATTTTCACCCCCGCAGGCGTAGTACAGGCATAAAACATGAGAACTTGCGCAGTGAATCAGGCTACGTATCTTAGGTAGCCATACTTTACAGGCTGTACAGCGATCATTTGCGCTCTCTGAAGAGTCCTGTGCATGCGAAGATACTACTTGTTTGCTCCTAATGCTTCACTTGTGCTTTTAATAAGCAACGCTTCATAACGTGCTATATAATGACAGAAACTTGCTAATTTTGAGAATACTGGGACATGAACATGGTTCATAGTAATTGTGATAACGGCTATTCATTATTTGCAAAATATTCGAAAAGCATTCGATTCGCTTCTTAAACTATTCAATTCGTATTCTATTCGGTCTCAAAAATCACTATTCGCACCCCCCTAAAAAATGTAGAACATCAGAACTAGATAAGAAATTTACATTACTTTAACTCCACCTCATCCTTTTTCTTTAACTGCAAGAACATAGACTGTATGCTAGAATTATGGACACACTGGAATCTGGTAAGTACAGTATAATCAACAAACCGTCAATATTTTATTTTATAAATACTGCAATCACCATGCGGTGATTTTAGCAGGGTGGTACAAGCATAATGAATATATTGGTATCTGCAGAAAATGCACAGGTTCATAAAGACTGCTATTTGAATAAATACAAAGCATACAGGTTAGGCACACACAATGTTACACTAAAGAAGTAAAACACTGTCACTGCAAACATGGTACAAACTAAATAATGTCACTGTAAACATGATAAGAAAGAAGTTAATGTTGGCGCAGAGACAACATTATTTTTTAGCTGGTTCCAGTCCACTATTGTGCGCGGAAAAAAAGAATACTTAAGAGTTGCTGCGTGATGAAAAAGGAGTTATAGTGAAATTATGTCTTTGCCGAGTAGCGTATCCAGAGGAGAAGGCTACGATCTTTGTTATGTCCATCTTGTAATGCCCCTTTATTAGTTGATACAAGAACTTCAATCGTGAACAACGATTTCTTTGCGCCAAAGAAGAAAGATTAGCCCTCTTTAAAAGTTCTGTAACGGAAGTTCTCGTAAATGTGTTATAAATAAAACGCACAGCTCTTCTTTGTACCTATTCTAGTTTGGCGATGTTAGTTTTTGTAAACTAAGTTTTGTAGTATGTGGCCATTACAAATGGAAAACAAAAAATTTAAATAAACAGTATTGTGGAACCTTAAAAAAATTATATAAAGCTATTGCTGTACTCTGAAAGTCTGCAACAGAGTTAACCTACTACACATGACTTGTGCCAGCTGCAACAATAGTTCAATTATGAGTATTACCATTTTAAGGGCCTGTAAAAACTTTTTCTTTAATTTAGGAAACAGCATTTTTGTACTGCACATCAGAATAGTGAATTATTTGCAGATTCGAAATACATAATACATGTAAGTAGTAAACTCCCAACTAGTTTCTGAAAATACCAAATAACAAAATAAAACATCAAGCAAATATCAAAACTATTATTGTTGTTAGCGACATCCAAGTTACTGAACTTCTCCCACTGCACTGAAAGCACTGCCATCACTGTCAATGCTTTCATGCAGAAGCAAATGATCAGAGCTTGATGACTCAATCAATTGAAATTCGCACTTTTGCAATGAGCACCGCAACACATGACTGGAAGCCACTATTTTCCCTTTTGCCAGACGAACTAGCGTTACTGAATATTCTCTACAGTAACTCTAGGATGAACAGACTCGCAAGGCCCTTTAGTGCCCACAGAGGAAATGTGCCAAAACATTAAAATGTAGTGGACGAACCCTGCTTCTCACCAGCCCTTAAAAAGAGCACCTAAACAAGTGGACGAGCCAGACTCGTCCTTGGCACCTGTTGCAAAAAAAAAAACATTGTAACCGAGTAAGACTAGTGTACAGCACTGAAAGGGTTAAGACAACCAGTTATAAATGTGATTGGCCACATAGTTCAATACGTCTTCCAAATTATTTTTATTAATAAACGAAAAGAAAATGTCCATTTTCTACTCCTTATTTTTATTGAAGATGAACAATCAGTGAAGACAGTATCATTTTACCGTGAATGTGTTAAAACAGATGCACACAACTGAATAATTTAATAATACAAAGCTACCTAAACAATGGTGCGACAATGCCACTTCCAAAAAGATAACAGCAACTTCATGCTGTGTAGGATGAATGATGCAAGATGCATCATTCGAAGGCTTATTATAGACACATGGAAGCACCTCTGTGCAGCAGCTCCGACTCACCTTCCTGGCCACTGTGGTCTGTCACAGTCTGAAAAGTCCTCACACATTCTCTCAAAAGCTTCAGGGATGGTGCCGCATGCACATCTGCAAAGACAATGATGTGGATTGAACACATGATTAAAATCTCAAGATAGGAACGGAGCCAAAAACACTGCCACAATGTCATCAAGGAGCAACTGCAAGAACATAGCTTGTTTGGATGTGCTAAATCTTGCTAGGATGTGCATGTTTTTTTTTTGTTTTTTTTTTTTTTTCAAATAACTAATGCTGTAGTTAGGTGCGCTCAAAACTTGCATAGGGCCAGAACATTCACAGGAAATGTTGTCTAATCCCGAGTTTATAAGTTAGTGCATTATAACTAATCTTGAAACATGACCGTACACAATGAAGCCAGGTTAGACATATCACCTACAATTGTGATTGCCTCCGCGACTAGTTACCTACCAAACAAACAGATTTTCAGGGGCATAACCCCTTGAGGCACCAATTAATTATGTCCAGTGAAAATTTAGTTTTACAACTCTTGCATCTTTCATCTGCTCTAATTTACATATTCTTCTTTATGTGTATTCAATTACTACTATATAACTTTACTGTGCAACTATATTGTTAGTTATTTTGTGTAATGTGCAATAGGACATAATGTTCCTATATTGTTCATATATATGTGCGTATACATACAGGGTGTTTCTGCGAACACTTTCAAAATTTATTTAAGGTTGCCTGTGGCAGATAGCCCAATTCTAGTTAATGAGGTGGTCTACTCGAAGCGGCGGACATTACTTGCACAAAAACTTGAAACGCATGATCAACTAATTAACAAAAATTCACTAATTAAGTTTTTAACTAATTACCTGATGGCCAATATTGCAATTTACAAATTGTAGCCGTGGAGTTCGCAAGGCGGATCCACTTAGAATTAATTCGCAGGATGACACCAGGTTCGAGATATTAATTCCCGAACATTGCGGAGAAATGCATTGGCGTTCCAGTTAATTTTGTGCTTCAATGCAAAAAGCGACGTTTTGTTAAGAGCCTAACTGGAACGCCAATGCATTTCTCCTCAAAGTTCGGGAATGAATATCTCGAAACTGATGTCATCCCGAGAATTCGTTCCAAGTGTATCGCCTTGTGAACTCCACGGCTACAATTTGTAAATTGCAATATGGACCATCAGGTAATTAGTTAAAAACTTAATTAGTGAATTTCTGTTAATTATTCGATTATGCATTTCAATTTCTTATGCAAATGATGTCCGCCTCTTCGAGTAGACGAGCTCATGAACTAGAATTGTGCTATCTGCCACAGGCAACCTTTAAGAATTTTTGAAAGTGTTCGCTGAAACACCCTGTATATGCATTTTACACCATTTTTTCATTGCTCCCTGTCCCCAATGGTCACACTCTAGGGAATCGGGGCGCGTCAAGCTGCTCAGCCTTTTTGCTGGTTTCCTTGTATAGTGTATATGCATTATACAGAAAAAGTAATGTATTGTGTCTTCATAATCATGTATGTAAGTGTGCAGTTGCATAAATGATTAAGCTTCAGCGAGTTTGTCAAGGTCACAGAATGTGGACTCCATGCAAGAACTCTCTACAAGAACGTCAGATATCAGAGCATTTAACTACTTCATGTTAAGCATACTTGGAAAGCACCTATCCAGCCATTTGAAAAACATGCCCGATTTAGAACATTACGAAACACGATGAAAGAAGTGAACCCTCTACATGACAACACACTGACACCAAGAGCAAACATCCAACATTCTACCTTGCAACTTGTTTTACTACAACACTTTACAACATAGGTTAGTAAAACATTTTCTCGGGCAAGTTGGTTCATAATGAAGAAGGATAAAAGAGTAGCGCCAATCCTGTGTGCTCATCACGTCCACGTTTATTCCATGCTATTATTTTATAATTTACACATATTATTCAAACTTTCTACACAGGTCCAATCAGAAGTGTTTCAACATCTATGCGACATTTCTGAAATATTATTTTCATCCCTGCTTTTTCTTTTCATGCCCTATCTTAACATGCACAACTGTGCCGACAACGCGTGAGGGGTGTAATCCATAGCCAAGCTAGACGTAAAGTTTGCCTTCAGTATACCGTTAACCATGGAAAATTACAGCACACTGGTGCTTCCTTGATACCTGTAAATGGTTGCACGTGTACAAAATTTACAAGCACCATAAAATATTCTTTAAGTTTCAATTTAAGTGAAACAATACAATACGCAAGGACCATCAATAGTGACAGCAATAATACCAAACAACATCCAAGGACACATCCTTGAATCTTACCTGGAATTCATCTGATATATGCACTTTCAATGTGAGAAAGATATTGTTGCTTCTGTTAACATATTAGTACTTTACCTTATCTATTGGTGTACAATGAAAATGCGCTGCAACTTATGTTAGTATTGAACTACATTGAAGAGAGAAAATTGGAGAAGTTGGTATAGGCTCAATATTAAGACTAACCATGCAGCAAAGACGAGGACGAAGGTGAGCTTGTGTTCCATCACTCACCTTCGTCCTCAATGCACTGAGTAAATTGCATAACAAAAGTGGTCCTGTCTGTTGGGCATGTTAGACATTGCTTTTTTTAAAGAGCTTGGTTTGGCCCCAAAAAGAAAGTTGAAAATCTGCATGTGTTGAGTACACCTCGCTTGGCTTCTCAGAAGCCCACAAGAATTTTACCAAGTCCAATGCACATATTTCTGATCAAGCGACGGGGTAAGCAGAAACCGCGGCTTACCATTTGTTTGACTATTTTAAACGCCACTTGCTGTTCACAAGCTAAGGTCATTTAGTTTTAAGCCATTTGAATTCGTATCTATGCTCTCAGACTGCAAGAAAACAAATGCAACAAAAACCCCACATACATGAAAAAATTTGACTTGCCTGAGAGGACAGCCAGGCCAACTGCAGGTGGCAAGCATCTGAATGATGGCAACACATCAATCAGGTTGCTCCAACGAAGCTTGCAAAAATGACCTTCGTCCATCGACCATACCACAGCCATGTCTTCAGTCACTTCGACAACAAGCATTCTCAGCAAACGATCACTCGATACAAACAGGCCAACAATGTCACCAGCGTTTGGAGGATCTTCTCGAGGTGCACTAGTCAAGCCTTGGTGAAACTCAGCCAGCAACAAGTTCAGGGTGTCTACACTAGCTTTGCCATTGGCGCCACGGTAGACTATTAAATGTCGAGCATCTACGCACCGGATCACATCTAAAGTCTTCAGGTCGGACACAGGGAATGGATTCACCTTACGCACAGCTTTGGGTTGGCCTATGAGCATATCTTGTGGTGGTTCCTGGTAACAGTCCTTGTCCCACATGCAAGTGCTACCACCAGGTATACGGGCACTTTGGCAACTGATAGTGTAAGTAAGTGGTTTAATACTTTTTGCTGCCTGGCCAAGCATGCACTTCCACAGCTCCTCACTCTGCTCATCTTCCAGTATGCTTACTGTGCCTGCAAGCTTACGGTATGCCTGCGTTTCATAGAAGTTTGTCATTTCTCTGTTAGTGACAGTGCAGATACTTGGTGGTCCACGTGATTCGAGTTTACAGAGTTTCACCAAAAGTTTCATGAACTTGCCATTGTTCAGAGCTATACGACGACCTGGTGGATCCTTCCTGACCGCCTCCCGGATTTTGACAAGAGTTCTCTGCGCTGACAGACAAACAGTGCAGAGGTACACACCGGCTGTGCACTCGCGTTCCAAATGCATTGTCGTGAAGTACCGGACAAATTTATCGGTCATATCGGCGACTGTCTCAAACTTCTCACGGGGCTGCTGCAAGAGGCTTTTCTTTTCGGCTTCGCGCGCTGTCTGGAGATCGCCAAGGTCGTCAACAGAATGCGATGTTCGGCGACAATGCGCATTTGGTTCCGAGTTCGGCTCTTTGGCAAATGACACATGCCTGCCATCACAGCTTCCAGACGACTGATGCCAAGTTTCAGACCTGCACTTATCCGATTCTTGGACGGATGAAGTTCCCGAGTTAGATCTGGAGTTAGCATGCACAGGTGCACTCTGCATGCAACAGGTGTCCGAGTGTGAACGTGGGGCTCTAAGGCCCTCCATCTCGAGCGTGTATGCAACTAGCACAGTGTCACGCAAAATGCTAGTACCCCCGGTCCCCGTCTCAAAACAATAAGTTGTTCTTCAACACGGAAACAGGCGAAACAACCAATCGCACAATACGGCGCAGAAAAACAAAGGAGACAAAGCCTCACTTACAGAAGTACCCAAGTAAAAGCAGTAAAATTTCTCGAATAAACTCACGTCGGGTGAAAACTTTGTTATGCAGTGTGTGCCTCTGCTGAAGTCTATTGCAGCCCTCGCCGTTAGCACATTGACCGTTATGCAAGCACACTCACCCGGCGCGGCACCACTACAGCACGACTTCAGCACAGAACACCTGTGCTGCCGTCGGTTCCTGCCGGTTCTTCCCGCCGTTCCCACCATGGTTCCCACCTTCCGACCATAGAGGTTCCGTGAAACTTTGACTTTATACGTCAACTTATAAAAAACTTATGCAACTTATTAAAAAATACAAAGAAAAATGTACATCAATTTTCTGAAACTTTTGAAACCACTCGTTGGTTGCTTTCACATTTCACACGTTGGTTCCAAGTTGGTTCGTTATTCTAAAACGGGGAGCGTCATAGAGTGTTTCTCACTAGTGAGAAATGCGTGAAGCTTTTCTGGGGAACTGCCACCACTAGATGATAAGTGGTTCTTCAGGGAAAGGGAAAGGTTGGCGCTATCTTCTGCAGCCCTTGAGGGAGCACGGCTCAGCGCCAAAAGAGATGCAAAACTTCCGGAAATTTTGAGCACCCCCCCCCCCCCCCAATCGAAAAAAAAAAAGTTTTTTTCATGTTTTTTTCCGAAATATTGAAAAAAATGGAAAATAACAAATTTTCTTGAGCATATAGTCGATAGTTTATTGCCAAATGTAAAAAGCCATAACTCTCATTATGTAAATAACAGAAGTGAAATGCTTTCTGTCTTTTCACAAACGAATGCAGGGTTTAACAAATCGAAGACAAGCCAGAAGCATCACCGCGAACGCGTTCAGAGCCGCTATTCTGGACATTCCGCCATTTTCTTCGAGGCGTGACGTAGGCGCGACGCTTACAAAATGGCGCTGATGGCCCCGTTTTGCTAGAGTGACCTAGAATATGGGAGAGTGTCCAAAGCGCCGGCTCCGGCGAGGGCCTTTTTCTGTGAACTGCCGCGCCGCGCCGCTGCTGCTCCGGACCCGTGGGCTTTTCGCGCTCGCGAAGCGCGCGGGAAGCGAGGGTCGTCTGCTACGCGCTGTAGTTTTTTGCGTTCATTTTCCACGCAAAGCACTTAAACTCTATTTAACTTCAACAGTGTGGTGCTGCATGGAGCTTACCCATCTTTGAGCGTTTCTTTGTGCTTGGGCAGCAAGATAATGCAAAAACTAACGTATCAAACTCATCAGCGCGGCCTAGCTCCGGTGCTAGAGTTCGGAAACGGTATTACGGTAACTGTGCGTGCGTAGAAACGCGCTAAATGAGCCCGCGCAAGGAAAGAACGTAAAAAAAGAAACGTTATTCGCATGGGTACGCGGGCAATAGCACCATGCTTGCAAGAATAAGAGTAACGAAAAAAGTAAATTACTCGCGCAGTCAAGTGAAATACTTACGTGCGTGCAGTGACCGCTTCGCTCACCATTACGCGCTTTTCGCTCACGGTCAATAGTGGTTTACAGCTATATGCATATGTATTTATTTGAATACTTTTTAGCCACGAATTTTTTTTATTATGAACAGAGCAGAGTGAAAAGGTGTAAGGGAAGCAAGAGAAAGAGCAAAAACGACCCTAACGCCGCAATATTGTTGGCTGTTTTTCCCTTCAGAGATTGCGTACACAAACAATTCTTTCTGTACGCTATCTCAATACAAACTTCGTGCATGATATACCTTAAGGTTCACCGTGAGCGAAGCTTTTTTCAAATTCTGGCATTCGAAAGAAAAGCCATTCGATCCAGCCAATAGCTAAACATTTTTTTTTCTGGATTGAAATGAATAGATAGCTACTACTGGCCTAGCAATTTACTAATTTGTTATGTAAAAGTTATCACTGCAATAGCCTTGTTTTAATAATCCGTGAATCCTCTCTGAAATTACCAACATGTAACTCCTCATTACATCATAGTTATTGCGTAACGTGTGATTTTTTACGTAAACTAACAAGCATTCATGGCGCGTGACGATGTTTGAGCTTGCATTATATTGAGTGGAAAATCGTCTTGAAAAATACTGTCTTTGTTGCACTACAAATATCGCTATTGATTCTACATATCCCTAAAATAGTTACCTTCAATAACAGCAAAAAATGAAAAGATTATGTTCTGGTGATTTGTTTCCTCTTTCATTACCTAACTACAAGTACGTAGTTATTGATCAGTAAGTATATTTGCTGTGTACGAACCAGCCAGCATACGCAATAAATATTCCTAAAGTTACTTTCATGTTAAAATTCGCTTAGTGTTTGCGCTCTTGCAACACAAGGCGACAGACGAGTTGCACATACGAAATCCATCATGTTCGTTTTCTGACGTTTGCAGGTAATTAGGAAATGAGGCATACGTATACAATGTTGCACTGTTAGCGTTCCATTTAATTTGGTTTCTCTTGTTTTTTTTTTTTTGCCGCGTATATTTCTCGCGTACCCTTTACCTATACACGCCGTGCGATAGCTTAGTGGCTTTGGTAGGTTGTACTGCTAAGCTCGAGGACGCGGGTTCGATTCCCGGCCACGGCGGCTTACATTTCGATGGAGGCGAAATGCATAAAACACCCCTGTACACAGATTTAGGTGGACGTTAAAGAACCCCAGGTGGTCGAAATTAACGGAGCCCTCCACTGCGGCGTCTCTCATAGCCATATTGTGATTTTTGGGTGTAAAACCCCAGAAATTATCATTACTATTATTACTAGCTCTCAGTTCTTCATGATATATGGGTAAGTTCGACACGTTGAGTACGATATTGGCATTCAACACGTTTTTATCGTCACACCCACCGTACCAGAGGGATTTCTGGCCGTCGTCTTATGACCACACGTCATATTGTTATCGTTAATCGTGAAGTGAGTGCAAGTATGTCAAGTTACTAATGTCATGACCCATCAGTCAAGTCAACAGCAAGAATTGTCACACATTTGTTCCTTTCCAGACTATACTTCGGTATATGTACCAAATAAACGAGCCGCGAGAGTTACGCGGTTTGTATTCACTTTTGGTACCGCGGCATCGGCCAACAGACACATTCCGCTTCCCAAGAACCCAGTTAAGGATTTCGCTTTAATAAAGAAACACCAGAGCGCGGGCCGCAGTCTTGTAAAGCAAATCGAATGCATGAAATAGAAGAAAGGAAACGATAGGGTATAAAAAGCGTTAGCATGAGCTAGCCATATCTGCTACGTTCTCTTGGCTATTATCGCGGTCTCCAGCTTATTTTCTTCTGCAGCACGTTCACGTTGCTCGTTCCACACATAACTAAATGAAGTAAGCGTGCTGAATGCGTTACTCAAACAACCGCGTATGCGCGGACCAAGCGAGCTAGAAGGAAATAGACAAAATACCCGTATTCTCAGCGGGCAAACGCGTTCTCTGTGCGGTGAGTCACTGCGGTATTACCTTGCGGTGACGTGGTACTTAATATATCCTAAATGATCGAGATGTTGGCTAATAGCAACCACAATAACAGGCTCGTAGCAGACGCCCGCCGCCTTGGCGCGGCTTCCGCAGCGGAGAAAGCCCACGATGATGATGATGATGATGATGATGATTTATTGGCATCCCCTTTGAAACGGGGTGGCGACAAATAGTCACCTAGCCTGCTTGATTTAATCAGGTATACTACACATGTTCTTTATCTAGCATTTTTGTATACCTCTCATTATCTTTCTTTTTCAAAAATTTAGCTTGTACCGCTGCCTATGATTTTAAGAGATCAGGTCGTATCCATCTTTTCCCTGCTTTTTTTCCACCAGTACTCTAATCGTCTCTTGCTGATCTCTACGGCTGATCTGTTTATGTTTCCTTCCACTTTAAACCCAAGCGCTTCTGGGAGTTGCACGTTACCTACGGTTCTCGCTGGGTGGATCCCGTCGCATTCCATTAGGATGTGCTGAGTGGTCTCTGGATCTTTACTGCAGCATACACATGTCTCATCTAGTTCCGAATATTTGTTCCGATATGTTTTCGTCCTTAGGCAACCGGCTCGAGCCTCAAATAGCAAGGCACTGCCCTTTGTGTTATCGTACAGATTTTCCCTTCTAATTTCTTTCTTCTCATTCTTGTAAATCTCCATTGTCCTTTTCGTTTCCATTCTTTGCATCCAATTCACGGTCTCTATTTCTCTCACTTTCTTTCTGATGACCCCTGGTTGTCTATTTACAGTTTCGATTATCCTGTACTTGGTTGCCAACTTCCTTGACCTCTTCCTCCATTCTGTGTCCACGCTTTTCATGTAGAGATACTTGTGCACTTTAGCCGCCCATTTATTTTCATCCATGTTCCTGAGCCTTTCTTCAAAACTAATTTTGCTCTGTGCTTCTCTGACTTCAAAAGAGGCCCAACCCATGTCTCCATGCACTGCCTCATTTGTCGTATTACCGTGTGCTCCCAAAGCCAACCGGCCTACTGATCTTTGGTTAACTTCCAAACCCGCCAATATATCCGATTTTAAGCATATAATGGCATTTGCGAATGTTAGCGCTGGCACCATTACTCCTTTCCAGATTCCACGCACCACCTCATACTTATTGTGGCCCCACAGTGCTCTGTGTTTCATTAATGCTGCATTCCGCTTCCCCTTTATGTTCAGATTATCTTGGTGGTCGCTTGAGTAATTCTTTCCTTCGTTTATGTGTACGCCGAGGTACTTATATTGCTTCACTATGGGTATTACTTGCTGTTGAATTGACACCACGAAGTTACTCGTGTGTTCATTAAAGATCATAATCCCTGATTTCTCTGTGCTAAACTTAAGGCCTAGATTTGTCGCTGCGTTCCCACAGATATTCGCAAGTATCTGTAAATCTTTTTTATTGTCCGCTAGTAGCACAATGTCGTCTGCGTACATCAATCCAGGGACCTTCTGTTGCACCATTTGTCCATTACGCATGTAGGATAAATCAAAACCTAATTCGCTGTTTTCCAGTCGTCTTTCTATGTCCTTGACGTAAAGCGTGAACAACAATGGTGACAGAGGGCATCCTTGCTTCAATCCTTGGTGAATTCCCACCATTTCATTTCCTTTTCGGCCTTCCCATGCCACTTGTACTTGGTTGTCTCGATATATCTCCCTCAGCAGCTCCACGAAATCGTCATCTATGCCTTCGTATTGAAGAATATCCCACAACAATTCTCTGTCTACGTTGTCATAAGCTCCTTTAATATCTAGAAATGCTACCCATAAAGGTCTTTTCTGAGCTACTGAAATCTCTATGCACTGAGTTAGTACAAACATATTGTCTTCTAAGCGTCTGCCTGGCCTGAACCCATTCTGTAGTTCCCCCAATACACCGTTTTCCTCCACCCACTTCGACAGTTCTAATTTTATGGCTTGCATTGCCATTCTATATATCACCGACGTTACTGTAACTGGCCTGTACGAGCTCGTCTTATCCTTATCTCCTTTGCCTTTGTAGATGAGATTCATCTTGCTTTCACGCCATCCAACGGGAATATTCTTTGTTCTAATCACTTGCTCTATGGCATTAGTCAGCAGTGCCTTGCTTTTTGGACCGAGGTTTTTGATTAGCTGTATTGGGATTTCATCGGGTCCTGCTGCCGTGTTGTTAGGGACATTTTCTGCTGCCTTTTTCCAATAAAAGCTTTCTATGCTGAATTTTGATCTCTCAAGCCTCTCTGTTGTTGCTGGATCTGTTGTCTGAACTACGCTTTTTCTCGTACCGAAGTTATGCCTGATAACGTCTGTGATGTACCGCAGCGCATCATCACCTTCATAGATGTTACCGTCTTCATCCCTTATAGCCGTTTGCGAGTTTCTAGTTGGAGCTCCGAGTGCTTTTATATGGTTCCAGAATCTTTTTGGGGCGCCTTTGTCTCTTTTGTGAATGTTATGCACCCAACGTTCACTTGCGCATTTAATTTTCTCTTGCACGAGCTCACTCGCAACCCTTTTCTTTTCTCTGTATGTATTCCATCTAAGGAGCACCTCTTCTTCTTGTAATCCCAACTTTTTGGCTTCTCGATGAGCCCTAGATGCCTCTTTACGCTCTTCTATAGCTTGTTTAATTTCCTTGTTCCACCACTTACGTGGTTTCCTCTTTCCAATCCAACAATTGTATTGCCGTGTCCGCCTTATTTCATGCTGCATAACCTCCACCAGTTCCTTATATTCCCAGACTGCTGTAGGAAAAGCCTCAATTTTCTTCTCTATGTTGTTTGCGATCTCTGTTATTTGCTCGTCATTCATTTTTAAAAACTCTGAGGCTATTGGTTCATGTTCTGCGCTGGTATCTCTCCCAAACTTTAATTCTAAACGTCTATGATCGCTTCCCAGGCTATTTTTTCCATTTTCGTCTATTATCATTTGGTCCAGTTGTTCGTAGACCATTTCTGAGACTAAGGCGTAGTCAATACATGACTGCCTGTTTCCGCATTGCCACGTTACCTGTCCATGACACTTATTCTCCCTGTTAACTACTATAAGGTTCTGTTCATCACACAAATCCAGCACTAGAGAGCCGTTGAAATCAGTATATCCGTCTAAATCGTCCATGTGCGCGTTCATATCTCCCACTAATATCACCTGGCCCGAGTCACTGAACTGATTAATATCGCTTCTAATGCAATCGACCAATTCCTTATTTTTTTCCCTGCTATCACTACCTGTCCATAGGTAAGCTACTCCCAGCCACGTCTTTTTACCTTGCCATGTACCACTAATCCATAAATGCTCTTTACATGTCTCGTTTACCCTTCGCCACTTCAGGCCTCGCCTAATTAGTACGCCTACGCCTCCGCCTTTCCTTGACCCGGTCATTCTGTTGCACCCTTCCCATACAAAGTTGTCAATAACAGGCGGCTGCTCCAAATCTCGTAGATGCGTTTCGGTCAAGGCGTACACGCTAATCGCTTCATCATTCAGTTTCGTTTGAATTTCCAGCCATTTTTCCTGCTTACGACCACCCTGCATGTTAATGTAGCAAATTTTACCTTCTCTATTCTTATCCTTTCTGCGTCTTTTCCTGACTCCTGGTCGCCTAATTCTGCCCTTTACTGGTGTTTCGCTATGTTCAATACTCAATCCTGCTTCCTGATTGCCTGGGGCCCGCCTAAAAAAGCTACAGCTCGTGCCGCGAATCGACTTCCGACCGGTGTTGCTACACTTTCACTAAAATGTATCCGTCACGCACAAAAGCGCCTTCGCGGCCTGCTCGGTGCACTTCTCGGTTGATGTCAATGACCGTAAAATTCATTGCTTTAGCTAGAGTCCAAATTTCCCTGTTTACTGCAAGAACTGCCCTTTCAATTTTATAACCCTGCCTTTCAACCTCTGGCACCGTGCACACCGCGATTTGTACTTCTTTTGAAACATTCCGCAGGTCGGTGACCCCTTTGGCTATTTGCTTTGTGATTCCTGCTCCTCGTCCGTTCAGTACGTCAATCACTCCGCCCATTATCACCACTAGGTGTCTCTCCTCCATTGTGTCCCACATGCGTTCCTTGGCCTTCGCTATCACCTCTCTAATCGGCTTTCCGGGAAGCGCGCTAACCTGGACTCGTTCGTCTGCCCCTACCCTCTCTGCTATCGCCGGTTCTACTTTACGCATGTTGGAATCCCCAACAAAGACAACTCGACGCTTTCCTTCCCCTTCACCGCCGAAAGCTGCCCCCGAAGTCACAATGCCCTCCCCTCCTTTCTTATCCTTGCCCTTGGCTTTGTTTTCTTCCCCGGCCGCGTCAGTGGTATCCCCTTCGTGACTATCACTGACGTTTCCGCCACTGCTTCCCGGCGTGGCGGGTTCGGCTGTCTCTGCACTCGCATCGGAGCCAGCTCCGTTCGCGGTGCTCGCCTCGATGCGTTCATCATTGCTTTGCAGAATGGTGGCGCTCAGCTGGATTTCTGCGTTAGCTAGCTTTTCTTCTGCCTCCTTCCTCTGCTTCTGCTCGATTTTAAGTTCCTTTTCTAGCTTTCCAACCCGCGTAGCTAACTTATCCTTGTCTTGCTCTAGGCGGTCTAGCCGCGACCCTAGCACACACATCCTACAGATAAAATCTGCACCATTCGCTTCGCGTGCTGACTTAAACCGCGTTTCTTCCAGCGCGTAGGAACGCTCGCACTCAGAACAACGCACGCGTGGGTTCCCCCTAGTACCAACCATCATCTCGTACTAACAAGGCGTAGATATGTGGAAAAAAAATTTCTTTACCTACTTTTATCTAAGCGAGAAGACCAAGAAAGTGAGAAAGCCTTAAAATAATTTATAAAGATTGCTTGGCTAAGCTAACCCTCCTAAAAAAAACAAAAAGTGAAATATAAAATAACAAAACTTAGCTCTTTGGCACGCTGCTCCTGCTGCGCTGAAATGGCACCTCGACTCGACACGTCCGCTCCCGTCGGCTTCACTCGTCGGCTTCACGGGTCCGGTTCAGCAGCGCCGCGGCGCGGGAGTTCACACAAAAAGGTCCTCGCTCCTCCCATGCATTCGCGCGGCGCTTTGGACACTCTCCCATATTCTAGGTCACTCTAGCGTACAGTGTACTAGAATATGGGCAGTGTGCTCACTGCCGCAACCCTGCGCCGCGTCGCCGTGACGCACTCAGCGTCGACTGCTCTGGCGCCCGCCAGAGGCGCTGCCGCCTGTTTCTCCTGAAAACTTCCCCTAGCGCGCTTCGTGTGGAGTGTGTTCTGTTGGATCGACGTGCTGTCGACTGTAAGTCCCGTCGTCGTTTTCAGCAGTATCTCGGTGTTTGTTCTGTGCTTGACGCTTTACTGAATGTGCACTGTGAGTGAGTGATAATGGCAAGCCGCCGTCGAAATTACTGCTTTGCACCCGGGTGCAGAACTGGCTACAGTCGCGTGAAGGATGCACCAAAGGCGTCTTTGTTCAGCGTTCCACGTGATGAAGGACGGCGAAAGGAATGGGAGAGGAACCTCCACCGTGCTGATAAGACTCTGGATGAATCTTGCGCGGTCTGTGAATTGCACTTCGAACCGCGATTTATAATTAGGGACTTCGTACACCTTATAGACGGCAAAGAGGTGCGCATTCCTCGTGAGAAGCCACTGCTGTCAGAAAACGCTGTTCCCACGATTCTTCCGAATTTGCCGCAGTACCTGACGAAGACGACACCGAAGCCCAGGAACAAAAGGAAAAGGCATGAAAGTGGCAAAGCAACCGCGAAGAAAACAAGCCGACGCGCGCTGGACAAGAACCATTCGGAGTTTTCACCGGCTGCTGCCGGCGCTTGCGGGATAGACTATGACTCGGCGCAAGAGGAGGGCGTTACGGCAGAGCGTCAACACTGTTTGTCGTTTCTTTTTGATTTAAAGACTCCTTCCAAGTCTTGGAGTTCACATCAACTCCCCGACCTTGATGGAGTGCTTTATTGCACGTCGACCAACCTAGAAGAAGGCGTTGTCACGTCCGATAAAGTAGTCGTGTTCCTCTGCGACAGACAACCCGATGTTTACTGCAAGGTATACATGAGGGGACGACTGATAAAGGAACTCAGACTGAAATCTCAGGAACAAGCAGAGAACGTGCTGAAAAGCGTGGAAGCTACTGAACTATGTGTTGGCGCTCTGAATGCCAAAGATTATGATGCATGCTTTTTGACAGTAGGACTCCGAAAGCAGCTCAAGATCAGGCATGAGTCGTACTTCAACGCCAACTGCAGTGCAAAAGTAACAGCCAAAGGTGCGTAACGTATAGTTACCTAATTTTGCGGTTCTCACATGCCTGGCGCTTTATACTTTGTTTTCTGTGTGATATACAAGTTTTTGTTTTGGTGTGTTGAAATAAGTATTTTCTACAATTTTCGCACATCTGGCTTTCAGGTGGACAATGCTTGAGCTGCAGATACTTCCGGAAGGCTCTTCTTACAAGGAGGTCCAGAGTCCGACGGGCGCCTGCCAGGCCTTGTAAAACTATTGCCCAAAAGTTGAGATCAGTGGCACGTCAGAGCAAGAGGTTCGCTTCGCGGATTGCCACAATGAGGAAAGACGTTGAAAAGATGCGGGGGCACAATGCAGAAGTAACAGAATAAGCGCTAAGTAAACAGATTTCAAAGCTTCCTCAGAAGCAACAGGAATGTGTAAAGCAATGCTTTGCCGCTGCAGCAGTGAAAAAGAAAGGTTTCCGCTATAGCAAAATGTGGATCCTTGAGTGCATTATAATGAAAATGAAGAGTACCCGTCTTTATGACCACATAAGGGACAATGAAATACTTGCATTACCAAGTAAGTAAACACTCAAGAGATACATGGCCCTGTATCGGTCAGCATTTGGCTTCAGCAAGAAAGTGTTGGAGGAGCTGAAACAGAAGACACAAGACATGGACCCATTCAAGAAGCACGGTGGGCTTCTTGTAGATGAGCTCAAGCTCTTGGAGCATCTATCTGTAAAGCAATCTGGCCAAATCGAAGGGTTTGTAGATTTAGGGGAGTTCACCACTGCAGCAGATAAAACTATGCACTCGGATCACGGCATGGTGATTCTATTTGTGCCATTCGTTGGTGGGTGGACGCAAGTGATTGGGACATTTGCAACAAAAGGCAACATAAAAGGAGATTTCCTGGCTCAAGTAATGATAGACGCCACAATACTCACAGAAAGAAGTGGGCTTTTTGTTGATTTTATTACTTGTGACGGCGCTACATGGAACCGCCGTATGTGGAAAGTTCTCGGCGTCCGAGGAACAGCAGGAGATGTGAAGTGCAAAGTGGAACATCCAGTTGATGACAGACGTCACTTACACTTCATATCGGACTTTCCGCACCTCATCAAGTGCTTGAGGAACGGCCTGATGAAGTGCCCTTTCAACACACCAGACGGACACGTAAGTCGTTTTCTTCAGTCATCAGCGGACAAAAAGGAGACATTGTTATAAAATCCAATTGTTCAGATGTCACATTTGCCAAATCGTTTGTTTGAGCAAAAGTGATTAACTTGATTTGTTTCCAACTGTAGTAATTGTTTTGCTTTTGTTCAGGTAACAATGTGCCACGTCAGGGAAGCTTACAAGATCGACTCCAGCAGCCTTACGTTAAAGGCAATGCCGGGAATAACAAAATGCCACCTGCAGCCAAATTCCTTCGAACAGCAAAGAGTTTCGTACGCTTTCCAACTCTTCGGTGAGAGAGTACTTCAAGGCCTTCACCTCTACAAGGCTGACATTGAGGCAAAAACTGGACCCATAGATGGCACGCAGGAATTTTTCAGGTAATAATCTGGTGATTGTCATGATGCTATTGAATAAGTGAATGTGGCGTTCGCACAGCTAGTATGTATACCTATTTTATGTACGTAGATAGATGTGTATACTAGCGTATGTGTTTTTTTTTTGTTTAACTTGAATTAAGGTGCATCTGTAAAATGTCACAGCTTCACCCAAAAGGCTAAGCACTGATAATGATAGCATCAGTGCCACGACGACGACAAATGTTTGCATGGAGTGTCCCTATAATTGCTATTGCAATAACATAAGTTATAGCACATTTGTTTGGAGGAGCTTAAACTCATAATGAGTTACGTGTTCTTTTGACAGGAGGATCAACCGCATCATCTGTGTTATGACATCTCGGTTCCCGGGAGAAGCCCTGAGACCCAACTCTTCCTCAACCGAAGCTCTCTCAGGTTTTTTGAAGTACCTGGCGGCTTGGGAGAAGCATGCAGGTGGAGCTGGAGGGTTCTTGAGCGAATCAACTGCGACTGGGCTCCGTGTCAGCATCTCAAGCACTCTTGAGCTTCTTTCATACCTCGCAAATTTAGGGTTTAGGTACATTATGACATCTAGACTTAGTCAGGACCCTATTGAGAATTTGTTTCGAATCGTCAGACAAGCCTCAGGCTGCAACGACCACCCGACACCCACACAATTTCTTATTACAATGAACTGCATGTCTTTTTACAGTTTAGTGAAGACTGTAAGATACGGGAATGCGGATGCATGTGCAGTAAGTGCCTTGCTGGATACGCAAGTGAGCAGCACCAGCTGCCTTCCCAGCAACAACTTGTGGGATCAGGTTGATGCTCTCATTGGTTCGGGCAATTTACCTGGTGCCGAAGTGGTGTTGTCTAGAGCAGATCATAATCAACACATAGAGAGAAGTGACTCTCGCATAATTTACTATGTTTCAGGGTATGTTGCACGAAAGTGCGTAATGAAAACAGACTGCCAGGCCTGCATGGATGGTCTGACGATTTCATCTGGAGATGAGACTCCCAGGCTTGCTGCACTCACAATGCACAAGGACAGAGGCGGGCTTCTCTACCCACGTGGTGTACTTTTTTCTTTCATCAAAATGCTGGAAGACATGTTTACCGAATGCTTCAGCAAGAGGCAATTGCATGCCGATACATAGGTTGCACGGACGTCATCGTGGACGCCATATTGGGGTACCAGCAGGTCGAGAAGGGGCGTAAGCAAGGAACATGACAGCATGACAGCAACAAAACTCGCGTCTTGCGTCGAGCGTCAGAGCGATAACAATAATAAACCGGTGAAACAGTAACAAAACGCGCGTCTTACGTCTAACGTCTAAGCGATAACAGTGATAAACCGGTGAAAAACAATCGCCGTGAAAAAGCAAAACAGTTTGCGTGTGATAATACGTTGCACTGCCGTCATCGTAGTCGCCATCTTGGGGTACCAGCGTGGTCAGGTATGGCTGCGTGACGTCACATGAATACTATCTATAGTATCTTGGATGTGCTGAGGCTGGTGAAGACAAAATGCACACGCACAATTGGCTGCAGTGAACATGCAGTTGAGCTCACCAAGAATGTGATCAGCTTTTACATTACAACGCGGCTGCATTTCTTTACGAAAGGTATCAGTTGTGAAAAGTACGAGAAAAGGAAGAGATTAATGCACCGAAAGATCGCTAAGACTTCTTAAGGAGAGTGCACGGTGCTTGTTCGTAACAATTTCTGAACCTACGTTTTCTGGTGCGTACATTCTTTATTTCGGTGTAAATAAATATTGTTATTGCACAAATGTACCTCGTGTTGTCTTCCTTTCGATTTCATGTCGCGTTAACTATGAGAAGGATTTAATGCATAAATAACCAGCTTAACTTGTGCAGCAGAGATACCTAAATATTAAATTTCTTGAATAGACGGGGCAACGTGAAAATGTTTGCTTTAGTACAACACACTCTCGCGCTGCACGCGCGTTACCTGCGAAAAAAAGAAAAACGAAGTGTTGGGTAAATTCGGCGCGGTGGTGCTGGAAACGCAGATGCGCGGTCGTTGTGGCCAAACCAGACTCGCAATTTTATCGATCAGCAGGAGAAAACACTCGAGTGTCCCTTGGTACGGTGACAGCAGCGGCCGTATCAAGCTATTAACAGAACAGTGTTAATAGCAAGGTTAGCTTATCCGTGCCTCCGGCAACAAAACATTGCCAACCATCTGTAGACGAGCCGCAACAGTAGTAATTTAGTTCACTGCACACTGTGAAGGTGCACCAAAAGAAGTGGCGTGCGTTGCACTCCGTGCATTTTACTTTTATTACGGTCAAAACAGAAACGGGCGACAGCCGCTTTACCGCGACGCGTAGGAAAGTTTCAGGTGACGCTGCGAACCGCGCCACCTATCGGCGGCGACACGAAGTGCGTCAAGCTCTGGCCCGTTGTGAGCGCACTACAACTCTTCTAGTACACTGTACTCTAGCGCAAGCAACGCGATTCCGAACTTCCATCAGTGTGGTAGCGCCATCTAGTCTGCAAACGCAGCCTTTAGTACACAGTAAGTTTTGCATCAACATTTTCTAAATTGCCAACTGATCGCTCTGAAAAATTTACCGAATGAACTTCAAATGTCTGTGCCGAGGCGCTACATGTAAGTGCTTCCTTTTGCAAAATATTTTGAATATTTTTAGTGCTCCAAAATAGAGTCGAAACATCATGGCGTCGCCTGTGCGGTCCCCGATTTTTCGCCCAGCTTTTCCTCTACAGTCAGCTTACTAACTCTATGCCCCAGAGAGAGGGAGGGGCGGCTTCAGAGGAGGTTGGCTTGCCTGAGGCTAGAGCAATCACGTGACGCTCACTCCTAGCACAGTGGCTAGAATGTACTCCGAGTATTTTCTTCCTCCATGTCTCGAAGGCCACGTTATTGCCAGGTTAGTCGCACTGTCATCCGGCAGATGTCACCAGTGCGCCGCATCGTGCGTGCAGCGTCTACCAGTTTGCACCCGCGACGTCGTGCGGTCGTCCAGGCCCCTTATTTCCACCGGCGCTGTGTGTTCGAACGGTGCTCTCGTTGCCTGAGGCGGCTTAAGAGGAGATGCAGTGACGACAGCAGACTGTTTGCCGCTCTGTTCTAAGCGAACGTATCTTCAGCTCAGACGCATTTCGAAAATGACTGACGCGACGTACACGTTGACTGGTTTCGGAGGGTTCCTCGAGCAGCGACGCATCACCTTCACCGAGCCGCTTGCCGCCGTTCGTGTGTGCAGCATCTGCGGCCTCGTACCATCCAGCACTCAGCTTCTTCCCTGCTGCCACGTCGTGTGCGACGGGCCCTGTGGCCGACAGGTTAAAGCAGCGGGTTCCTGCCCTCTGGATGGCCGCCATGTCACGACGTCCAGCGTCGTGCCTTTCAAATTCGAGCAGTCTGAACTGGAGCAGCTTCTCGTCCGTTGCCTCAACGGCGCCGCCAACTGCACCTTCACCGGCAAACTGAGTGACCTCGGGGAACACTTACTCGCTTGCGAATGCGACTCAGTCGAGTGCTCGAAGTGCGGTGGACGGGTGCGCCGAAACGAGGCAGCGAGCCACAGCAGGACGTGTTGCGACTCGGCTACTTCCATGACCCGAGTGGTGAGTGGGACAAACGCTTTGGTCGCCGTCGAAGATACTGCGCGAATGAAGCAAGACCTCGAGAAACTTCGTGAATTCGTGTCCAAAGAAGAAGCGGCAAAAGACGCTATTGTCAACGACGTGAACTGCCTAGGAGAGCGCGCCGCGCGCTTGGAGGCTCAGCTGATGTCTGTGGTGAAGGAAATCGCCGACTTGAATTGTCCGTCACCCGAGGTTTTTCCACACGGACAGTACTACACTGCCAGCGGTCGTGGTAGCGCAATAACATTCTGTAAGCTTCGTGAACAGAGTTCCCCGTCTATGTATCGCGTAGAAGGCAAACTATGCACGCTGCAAGGTTACACGTTTTATGTGACGTGTTACGTGGACTCTTGTTATAAATTCGAGCTGACTTTGCGCAGCGGTCCTTGGGACGACTACGTGGATTGGCCTTTCGCAAAGCGTGTCACATTGATCATACCGCATCTCAGAGTTGCAGGGAAGGACATCAGGCTTTTAGGCCAGGCATCTTACGGCGTTCAGAAACCAGGACGAGGCGCACGTAATACCGGCATACCGTTTGCGATCGTACCAAAGGCGCAGATAAACGAAGACAATTACATAATCGGCGGGAAGCTATATCTCCACGTCGAATTCATGTAATAACGGCTACATATATATCACCACGTAGATGTTATTGTGGTTTGCGTTGGCGCAACTCTGCGACAGGCCTGTGTGCGCGCTGTGCTTCCAGTGTCATTAATAAAAATATCAAGAAAGAGTTATTCTTGCTGTTGTGCCTGTATCTCTGGTCTAACTTCGTGGTATTATAACGATGGACGATACTGTAGGGAAACGGTATACACCTACGCTAACTTCGAACTAGCAACTAGCCCGAAGGCTGACATTGCTAAGTTATGTAACAGTTCTTTAGCTTTTTACGTAGAATTACGTGATCAGCGCACGTATGCTCACTAAAGGAACCATGAAATATTCAGTATGCACTGTTCAGCAGCAAGCATTGTCGCCAATACTGACCAAAATAGCATGCAGCTTTTCTTTACCGCACTAAGTGCCGGTGAAGAAATTAGTGGGGCCGCAGTATTCATATGGGACGGATTACCAAGAAAATTCTTTCGGCTGTATACATTAAGTAATCATACATATTTTTGTACGGCGACACAAGCGCCGCCGCGGTGCGGTCACCGTGCCTCCCCTGCATCTGCTACAACCGCTGCTGAAGCCGCGCCGGCACTTCCGACGCGCTTGATATTATAACCACAGAATTAAGTACAGACCACGTGCACATTCGCCGTCGCCACACTTTTCTCCTCTCTCATTATTCGTGAAACAGGATTTAAAACAAAAATGTCGCAGTTTCGCCCAAAAGGCGAAGCATCAATTGCGATAGGAAATTAGTGGAGAGCTATACGGAGTAGGGATAGTAGTTTTATAGGCTGCATAATCTTGGACACATTCGCTTACAAACTCAATTAACAAGCGTGGTTTCAGCGCGCACAAGCAAACATGAATAGATCACACTCGATGACCGCAGACATCCACTATCAAAACGCTGGCAGCAAGCGCAGCCGCCGCAGCGAGCGAAGGTTAGTGAGGTCTATCGCTTCAACAGAAACTTAGCGCCGAAAGCACAGCACATTCAAAGGTGACAGCCGTGTGGAGATGGCTTTCAAGATACGGTGCGCGCGACAAGACCGACAGCCCGCACCATCGCAATGTACTACAAGAACGCATTTGTTGTCAGAGTAGAAGCCCCCCCCCCCCCTCCCTCCCGCGCTGCCTTCCCGTTTTCCTCCTTTCGCATGGGAAATTGTGTCGCCAGTTCCCCTTGCGCCCGGTTGCAAGATGCGCATTTGGTGCCGCAGCACAGCGTCGCCCCCCCCCCCCCCCCACTCCCTCCCATACCCCCACGGTCTTTCGCGCGACGGTAGTCGCGTTTGCTCTCCGTCGTGCGTTCGCTCTCCGGCTCTCCGTGAAATCACGCGTCCCCCGCGCGTTTTCACTGGCACATACGGCGCGCGGTGACGATTTTATCGCCCTTGGACCTTATACGAAACCGCACGGCGACGACGACGGCAGAAATCCGCGTGGAGTGTCCATATAATTGTTTTCGCAATAATAAAGTGCACGAAGGCCAACTTGCTACATTAAGTGCTACATTAAGTGTTGAGTGTTTCTCTTACAACGCCGAATTTATTTGGTTCAGTTGAGACCCAATATAATAAACTCATTTTTGGAAGTTGGCAGAGTGCTTGAAAGCCTGATTCACCTCCGTCGCGGGTCGGCCCGGTATTGCAAATCTCCGGGATCGGCCCACGCATTTCTGCGCACGCGCCGTGATATGGGCAAGGTCAATTCATATGGTCGCAAAGGCGAGCCTGAAATACGGCTCCAAGCCAATGAACAGCAACATCAATTATGGTTGCGCGATTGAACCACGACTACATCTCGCGGTGCAAAACACTAGTTGTTGAAAATGGTGCATCCATACGTCTCCAATGGAAACTTTTGAAAAAGTACAGACAATGCAATTAGAATAGGACAATGTGAAGTCACAGGCTGTTTGCTTCCATTCCGAAATGATTATGGATACGAAACTGTGACGGCTTTCTGAGGTACGCTCGTGGTGAGTGTGCAGAGATATGCCGAGATTACCGAATTTCCCAGCCTAAAATATGTCGTCAAAACTCTCTAATGCGTAGATATAAAGTGTAATTGTACACTTTAATGTGTATACATGGTGTTAATTACCTCGTAAGATTTGATCAATGACTTTGTTTTTGAACTGCCTTTTCACTAAATATTATGTTTTAGCTACGCCATCAGTACCAGAGTAAAGCTACTTGGCACGCGTGATGTGTTAGTGAAAATGAAGCGTGGTTTTTGTGAAAGATTTCAATGTAATGTTGATTTTATCAAAACATCTAAATAACAGGTGTCTGTTGATACTAAGGACACATGGATATGCTACTTCGTTTAAAATCTGGGTGAACCCATTGCTCTGAATTTATGCAAAACTCTCAAGGCTCACCAGTGTAATGCGTGCCGTTATGGAATCAGGGCTGTAAATATATATGGATGTATTCAGGTTGGATTGTGACACGATGTTGTGGCGAATACTCTCACTTACCATGCTTCAATTATAGGTGGTGTTGGCCGGGCACAGGCAACAGCAAAAACAAAGACCCCCCTCCCGTGCACGTGACATGCGGGAGTGGGTGGGCAGCGGGTAGCGAGTGGGACAAGTCTGTATAAGAAAAACACACACACCAAAAAAATACTGATATGGAGAGGAGGTACGGCGCGGCCGCTGTTCCTGTTGTCATGACGGCGTAAACAACCATGTGCGCCGCCATTTCAATAAAATATCGCCCACATTTAAGCGTAAAGTTAGTATACTACCTCTAGAGGAAAAGCCGCGCGAAAAAAAGCGGGAACCGCAAAGGCGCCGCCATGCTGCTAGGACTCATTTTGGTTTCACCTAAAATATTCAATATATTAAGCCAAAGCAAGCACTTACACGCAGCACGTAGGCAGGGCCAACGTTTGAAGTTCATTCCGTATATTTTGCAGAAGAAGATCGCATGGCTATTTAGAAAATCTTTATCTGGCATCTTGCTATCTGTCATCTTTACCTGTCAATTTTTAATTGTCATCTTGCTCAACGCTCGCGAACATTGCCGCGTGTAGCTCGCAACCAGCAGATAAAAGCAAATGCAACTATCGGAACACCGCGCGGCATTTGCCTCCTGCGCGCGCGAGTAGTGGCTTCCCTGCATCGCTGGAACATAACGGCACCTGTCAGGAACGCAGGCGGAAGATCGGACCATAAATGGTCACAACCGTCTTCATGCGCGCGCCTGCAAGCACCCGGCGCCAACTTGTCGCGTCGCCAGACGGGGAGAAGGGGTGAGCGCCCGAAGGAAGAGTAGGCGCTGCTGGTACACACACGCACGCACACACACAGCTCGCGTGACTTCCAACGGTCCATGTCTCGCCGACTCGTCGGCGCCTCCCTAAACTCCTGGCCCTTGGGCGCCGTCTGCAAACGTGTTCGCGTAGCTGATTTTGAAGGCCTTTGCGCTTTGCGCTCGCGCTAACGGTTGCCGCACAAGCGAGGCGTAACATTATCTCTGGTGGAAATGAATGTGCACGCTGAGCAATTTCTGTGAAAAAAAAAAAAAAAAAATACCTGCATCGGCATTTTGGTTGAATAATCTGATCGCATCATCGCGCATCCTGTCATTGAACTTTTCGTGATTTCAATTTTTTACTCATACCAAGCTTATTGCTGCTAATAATTTCATGTATTAATTCTGCTAGTTTTTCAGTGTTTTCCATTGTATAAATTACTTGATTGTGCTTTTTTCGTATTTAAATGTAGGCTGTCCTTGCAACGATCACTTGTGAGATTCTCAGTATTCCTAAAAAAATAAATAAAATAAACGGTACGCGACTCCCGTTCGCCTTCTTGGGCGCATTTATTCCGCGCTCTTTTCGCTGCAGGAAAGCAAATATTTTTCCACCCTTAGCCCGCCTAACAACGAGAGGGATTCTGCGGAAGAGCCATTCGCACAATAAATGCCGAGAACACGACAAGACTGCATAAACTACAGCAATGTAGTACGTGCAAGTTTCGCAGGGCTGGAGAAAGCGACCTGGCTCCAAAACACTGCCTACTGGCAGCAGACAGCCAACACAACGCGACAAAAGAAAAAAAAAAGAAAAAGCTGATATTTTGCTTACGTGCACTATAACTTGCTTCTGGCAGGTTAACAGCGGTCTCTCATTGTTTCTAAACTATTACACAATATAAAATACGGTGAAAACCCATGCCCAAACAGCAGAACTGCTTCAATGTCTGAACTCTGTCTCAGCGGTTCCACGCCTTCCGAGCAAGCGCCGAAACTGGAAGGACGAGTGTCAAGTGAGTTTCGGAAGAGGAGATATGTCTCTATGCTTTTTCTTTTTGCCAGCCCTGAAAAAAACAAATGAATGGGAAGATTTTGCAGATTTCCTGCCATTTTCCCACTTTCTGCGTCGCATATTAATCGGCTAGCCAGCCAATGCACCTAGTTCTAGGTGCTATTGGCCAAATAGCCTAATGCGAACATGGCGACAAAAGCTGCGCGCATATAATCGACTGATGACAGTCGTCCAGGGGCGACCAATATGGTTCAGTTGCAGAATCATGGCTCAGTTCAAGATACGAAACGATTTTTTCACTTCATTTTACCGGGAATGGAACCACGCTGTTTCTAGCAACACTGCAATCGTGGCGGCGGCGGCGGCAGCGGCTGCCTGTTTTTCGCCGCATGTGGGTGCAGCACGGCGGCGGCAGGCTGGCGTTCCGCCGCGATGGCGCGGGCCGCGCGAAGTTTGCCGTGAAAGTTCACTCCACGTGGGCCGGGCTTAATTCATGCACCATAAATGCCAAAATTAAAAAAAAAGAAAAAAATACTTCTTTAAGGGCCATTTTTTAATCACTCTGGTTAATAAAGGTAAGGACGTGGTCTCCAATCCTCCTTGAAAAGCATTTCATTATTTGATTACCCGAGCCTTCTGATTTTTTTAGCAGTGAAAAAACTACTTCACAGAGAAAGACAATTTAATGTAGTAGTATTAGTAGTAGTAGAAAACTTTATTTTATGTTTTAAAACGAAGTCCCAGAGGGTGGAGCCCTCAGTCCAGGGCCCCATTTGCTGCTGCTATCCGGCTGGCCCGGTCGATCAGGCATCGCTGGTCGTCGAAGGCTGTGCTGGAAAGAGCGGCTTCCCACTGGGATGGGGAGGGGTTGGGTATTCTAGGTAAGCCGGGTGGTTTGGAGCATTCCCACGTAGAATGGTAGAGGTTTGGGTGACCACCACAGAAAGGACATTTGTCGGGGCTAGGGTAAAAAGTGTGGCGGAGAGCAAGGCTGGGGAACGTATTAGTTTGGAGCTGACGCCAAGCGGCTGCATCTGCACGGTTTAGCTTCACGTGTGGTGGAGGGAATGTTCTACGGGATAGTCTGTGGTGTTGTAGTATATGCGTGTATGTAAGCGGTATCGTTTCCACCTTGTCTGGGTTGGACTGGTCTTCCACCGGTGCCTATAGGCACCGGGCGGCCGTTGTAAGGCGCCAGCGGCGCGCCGGCGATATGCTGGCGAGCAGCGCCGCGAACGGCACCTGTCAAAGCACTGGCATGTGAAGCAGACGACGGGACGAAGGCGCTCGGTGCTTCCAGTGATTTGGCACTGCGGGTTATAAGGGCTGACGCACCGGAAAACGCATTTTCGTGTGTCTGCTTTTGAGAATGGTCGTCACCTGTACGCGGCAGATCACATTCGTGGCATCAAGTAGTATATAAAGCAGAAAACGAGCGCAAATTGCGATGCAAATGCACCACGCGAACGGAGCTCCGCGGCAAGCTAAGACATGGAACTCCAGCAGTTATATTTCAGCTGTTATTTTGCTGTGCACGATAACATTCTCGCGTATTTAATCATGTAAATAGGCGAAGAACACAAAAATTAGGGAGAGAAAAAAAAAGGAGACATACGTCTTCCTTATTCTGTTTCTTGAGCTGCTTCGCCGATCGGACATGTGTCAGTCATTCTCTGTCCGTTGTAGTTCTTTTATCTTTGCAATGCTTCCCCATTCTTAATTGCTTATAAACTAGCCCAATCTTCAGTCCACGGCCCATTTTATATAGCTTAGAGCGACGGGAGCCGTCGGTGGCGGCGAGTGTGAACACGCCACTGCGTTGGCGTTCGCCGTCGATGCACAGCACAGCGTGTGCCGGACTCACCAGAGTTTGGTATTGCTACGAAGGAAAATGTACATTAAAAGAAGACTGATACACTGATAGACGGCAAAATAACGACAAATCTGAGTGTTCGCCTTCGGTTCCCAAGCTCCGGAGTCGTTACACTACGGAGGCGAAGACAGGCAAGTGGGACACGAAGCTCTTGCGTATGAACGGTTTCTTTTATTAACGTTAGAACAACTAGACCCTACCAAATCAGCGTCGGAAATGTACAGTGCCCAGCGATTGAAGCGCTGGCAGCGCGCAGCTGCCGCCGTTTTTTTTTTTTTTTTTTTTTTCGCCACAGGTGAGCGCCGTGGGACCAAATGCAGTTATAATGCGTTACTAAGGTTCTCGCTTTCACTCTACACCACAATGCATCAGTTTGGCGTCCCCAGCGCTTACAGTCAGTGCAAAAAGCGCTGGCGACCATGCGATTCGAGTAACGCGTTTCAATTGCTGAGCACTGCACGCGCTGTTGCCTACAGACCGCACATATACAGACTTTCCGCCTGAAAAACACGATGCCGCGATGACAACGATTGAATTTAATGGCCTAACCAGTTTCAGTCATGTTTCAGTAACTGTTGGTGCACCCAAAAACGCAACATGTTTGATCAGACTTGTTTCAAGGCAGCGCCTGCTGCGCGCGGCCCGGCCGCCACATCCATACATTCGCGGCGCCCGCATGAAGGCGCCACCGGTCCAAATTCATCCCGCGCCCGGTGCCTATGGGTTTAGGCCTCGGCTGCCGCATGAAGACAATTCTAAAATATAACCATATACCCGCACACCAGCGATGCTGCCTGGTGTCGGCTACGAGTTTTTCTTACAGCGCAATTGGGCATATTCGACGAAGAAGGAGGCTGACTGGACTGTTTGCCACGCGGTTACTGCTGTGGTTCATTAAAAAAGGAAAGGTGGTGCAGAATAGGGCCAACCTTTCCTTTCTCAAATGAACCACTTGGTAGGTGACTGCTGACGAAGCCGCCCATCCGAAGTATGGCCTGTTCTTTACAAGCACAACCGCAGTTGGAGTTAGGGTCGCTTGCACTGGCCATAACTCACGCCATAAACGCCAGGCTTTCCAGGGGAAAAAAACCAATTCTCTTGCCTTCAGCTTCCGGAAAGATTCAATAACAGCTTTCGGGGCATAAGTGAATGCTATGAATGCGTCACAACAGCTTTGCAGTCTCCGTCGAAGATATATCAGTGTGCTTGAGTCCTGGGCGCCCCTGACGATATCGCTTTCTTACACCCCGCGCGGCGAAGACCCCCGTTTCGGTCGTTAAACGACGGGCCAAGCACCGAATCCCGGGCTTTCATCGAATGCCTCCTATCGGCGCCAGAGCTGTTCACCTGTCATCGCGCTTCTAGCATTGGAACTGCAATTCGCTGCGCTCCGACAATTCGAAATCTTGCCGCATGTTTTCTTTTTTTTTTTTTCTGGAGAACCCCTCTTTTTAAAAATTAACGAAAAAAGTTATATTTAAACAATAATATAAACAATTTTAAAAAGTTAGTAGAAACTGTCATTTTTCGCCAAGTGTTTTGTCTCGGAATTTTTCACAATGACCACCGCTGTCGCTGTTAATTCGCATCCCAGTTATGGATCGCACTTGCATTTTTGTTTTCACTATGTTGTATTTTCAATTAAATTGTACTGCACATCTACCTTCATATAGCGTGCGCTGCGGTTACCAAGGAACCTGCAAGAAAGCTGTGGTGCTGCACTCAGTGCACTTGGAA